>NW_026110919.1:0-57528 GCF_024679095.1 Eriocheir sinensis | reverse complement strand
ACACACGAACACAAACACAAACACACCCTCACACACACACACACACACACATGCATCACACACGAACACAAGCACACACACACACACACACACACTCTGGCTCCATCACCAAAAAGAAGAGGTCATGGTTGTTGGCGCTCCTCAGAGCAGCCCGGCCAGGTGCTGACCTCTTCCTCACACCTTCACCCACACCCACTGGTCATTGTTTCATCTTGCTTTAGGTGTTTAGTGCGATGTGTTCTACTGTGAGATAACACTCATTTCATCTATACTGCCTACGACGTGCTTCCGCCTACCCCCAGCGAACGTTATCAGGAAGCCAAAGGAACTACACATTTTAAAAACTGCAGTGCCAGGAAAAGTTCAATAATGAGTGACACATAACATACCAGTGATCACCACCTACCAGGAGAAATACTCAAACCTAAGCATGCTAAGGACTACAACATCATGCCGCGCCAGTGGTACAACTTGCCAACCCCTGCCTTCCAACGTTACCTCCTCAACAACAAGCTAGACGAAGTCATCACCACCATCAAATCCACCAGCGCTGACGTTGTGGCTTACTACAGAGGCGTGGCAGATAGTACCCGGGAGCTCTTAACATCACTGATTTCCAGCTCTTCCATCGTCTGAGAAGAGGAACGAGGCGGTGGGTTAGCGCCTATTGCCACACCCACCTCTCAACCCCTGCCTACTCCCCTGGTTGAGGAGACACCTGAGGTGGAAACCCCTCTGGGTCAGGCTTCTACCCCCTCCCACCCCGACCTCTCGCTCCCTCGGTACTAATCTGTCTGGTCTACTACCCTCCTGCGCTGCCTCCGCCACCTTGCTGATCAACCACATCATCGAAGAAATGGACCAGCAGCGCACTTTCCCTCTGCAAAAGTAGTTGTTTGGTGACTTAATCAACCCACACCAGTGAATATTGAGGACCAGCTGCATCTCACATGCCAAGTAAATTTCCCACACACGGTACAAACACACTGGATTTAACCACTGACCCCACTTCCCACTACCTTTCCCCTAAGCCTCCTTCCATGGATGCAGCACACCTGTCAGTCTTGACACCTGCACCTACCACATCCAACAAAACCCCGCCAGCCACCAAGACCAGCAGGCCGTTGTTATTGACTTGCCATCCGCGCGTTCGGCCAATGGACCTTACGCCACTGCTGGGTTGAAGTCCTTACAGTGGATGACACGTACACCAAAAATGTGAGCAACTACACCAGCACACCGTTACCGCAGCTCACCACTTCTTCCTGCTAGAAATCAAGACGAGTGCCGCCCTTCAGACAATTCTGTGGATGGCACCAGAATAAAACGTCTCATTGAACAGAGAAAATGACGCCTTCCACACCAACCTCACACTCTACAAGCCTCTCCGCAGCAAAGTCATCCGGGACATCAAACACGCCAAAGCTACATACTACCCCAAAAAGATCCATAGCCTCATGCAATCTAACATTGGGAAATGGTTTCAAAGTGCACCAGCCTCAGGTGAAAGCTTCAACAACAGCGCCCCCTCCATCCGGGCGTATCTACACCTCCCGCCACCTGAAGTAGCTGAGTGCCATCAATCTCCACTTCGGCTGCATCTGTCAAGGTCCCTCCCCAGCCTGGACCCTGACTACTCAGCTTACCTGCCCGCCCCACTACCACTCCCACGGTTGAGGCCTAGGAGGTCGCCAGGTCATCAAGCCAACTGAAAACAAAAGCAGTCCACCACGCCCACCGATCTCCCCATCAAACTGCTTACCAGGAGTTTGCCTCCTCGAGCCGGCTACAATTCCTCGCCTCTATTTTTAACGCTTCCTTCCGGTCAGTTGTCAGGTGTCCTGCTGACTGGAAAACAGCATATGTCACTCCAATTCTCTAAGACCATCACCCCTCAATCACTGAGTGACTTGAGGCCTCATTTCTATTTCATCTCCATTCCCAGCCTCCTGTGTGAAGTTTTCTATTTCCAGAGTGGATTTAGACTTCACCTTACCTCCCCTCATAGACCCCACAACAGTAATGGCAACATCAAGTCAATCGCCTCCACCACACACTGTCTAATTAATTCCTGGACTTTGCCTACAGAAATCTTTTGAAAACACTAAAACATCAGTTTCTTCGCTTTTACGGATTTTCCAAAGGCTTTTTGACCCCAGTCTACCATACCACAGTCATCCAACAAAGCTAATAAACCCAGGGCTTCACCCCTAACCCTGTGGTCTCCTGGCTGGCTGATTTCCTGTACCAGCGTAAACAGGTGGTGAGATTTCAGGAGATGGCCTCCCCTCTACACCTTGTCACTTCAGGGGTACCTCAGGAGGGGTCCCAAATGGGCCCTTTGTGCTCTTTTTTATCCAATTAATGACGCCCTGACCATTAATACATCTCACTGCTGGAAGTACGTGGACGACACCAGTGGGAGAAGAAGGATAACAGCAACAGCCAGATTATTCCCACCTCCAGGAAATTACTATACAACCCACACATGGACAACACAAAACATGGTCACCATCAACGACACCAAAAACCACATCTTTGCCTACATCAACACCCCTCCTCTGCCCCTGGTTGCCCCCCTGTGGTGTCCATCAACGACACCTCCGGCAGTTCCACATCTGCAAAACCACTTGGAGTCACCTGACAACAAGCCCACTTGGAAGCGACACCCCGCTCACCCAGATCTGCCACCATAAACTGTACCCGCTGAGGGTATCAAAACTGCTGGGGGCCCTGGAGTGTGCGCTGGCGAGCGTGTACTCCCTCGTTCATCCTCCCCCAAACTGACATACGCGTCCCCGGCAGCGTGGCTCCTCCTCTTATCAACATCACGCAGCGCCGCCAACTTCTGAACGCGTCCAGAAGCAGGCCTGCAAAAATCATCCTGGGCCCGCCACACCAGCTACCAGGACGCCCTCGACCTTCCTCATCTCACTTCATCCACAACACCAGTCACGAGACCTCCTACCACCGGTTCGTGTCCAGCTACTCAACCAGCCCAGACATGGTGACACATCCTCCCACCCACCCGCAGTGAACCGCCCTCAGCATCTGAAAAGTGACACCACAACATTATTAAGTTGCCCTGATACGCAGGCACGGATGTGACCGCTATAAGTAGAAGCAGTGCCCGTGATGAAGTCCCAAATATATCAACACGTACAAATTAAGAGCAGCACAATTTGTATGTTTTGTAAACATTATCATAGGACTTATTGTTGCTCATTATGATTATTATTATTATTATTATGATTACTATTATTATCATTATTATTATCGACGATGAGGATTATTATTATTATTCGTATTTGATTATCTACCGTGATTATTGCCTTATTATTCTATTTTCCTTTTTACATTTTTCGAGCAGGCTTACTTTGTTCATTTTGTCTCTATTCCATTACCTTTCATCTTCCAAATTGATGTATATTTTCAGATCTAGGGCTGCCTGGTAATTCATTAAATAAACCGGTCATTATTATTAATATTATTACACACACACACACACACACACACACACACACACACACACACACACACACACACACACACACACACACACACACACACACACACACACACACACACACACACACACACACACACACACACACACACACACACACACACACACACACACACACACACACACACACGTACACACATGTACACACACGAATACACGCGCGCGCACACACACACACACACACACACAAACACAAACACACACGCGCGCGCGCGAGAGAGAGAGAGAGAGAGAGAGAGAGAGAGAGCTACCTAGTTCAGTAACCACCAAATCACCACCACCATCATCACCATCATCACCACATACCTGCCTTCATCTCCTCGGCTGCAGCATTACCAAACCACGGCCTTACCTGCAACAACAACAGGTAAGAATAGATTACTCACCTGAGAGAGAGAGAGAGAGAGAGAGAGAGAGAGAGAGAGAGAGAGAGAGAGAGAGAGAGAGAGAGAGAGAGAGAGAGAGAGAAGAAGAAGAAGAAGAAGAAGAAACATGGAAACATGGACTAACAGGCAGCAGAAAGCCTGTTGGCTCTTTACTAGGCTGCCTGCGTTCAGTGATTTAATCAATCCTTTGTTGTGATACAGTGAATTCGCCGTACCCAACGGTCATGTTTCTCGCAAGACACTAGAGCTGCACCAGGACAACTCCACAAAAAAGACACACAAACCACTTACCACTAATTCATCAGGGGTGCCGGGCTTTCCCCTACAAGCACCTCCTAGCGTTGCAATGATAATCCTAACAGGCCTAATAGTAATATCTATTTGTAATCACTGTAGGAGGCACTTATCTTTCGAAGGGTTTCAAAAGTAGTGGTCTCTTGAATTAAGTTTTGGAGGAGTCCTGTTGTCCTCGGGACTAAGTTTAAGTCAGCACTGTCGCGAGTTAATGTGGGGCGAAGCGCTGAAGGTGTTGTTTGCTTGAGAGCAGGTGATGTAGTGGGCCTAAAGCCAACCACGTGGGTCAGAAGGGGTATTTTGAATTTCCCTCGCCAGATGGCGTGGCTTTCGATCGGTTAAATTATCCTTGCCGCAAGGGTAATTATTTATTATTTCATGAAAGGAAACACTGAACTATTGTTATTCCTTTCATTGTAAATGTGTTTAGTCTTCAGGCAGTGAATACGGTGATACTGTCTCGGTCTGGGAGCCGATGAGCGAAGCATGTAAGTACCATCCAAGGCTTATTTGAGCTCAGACGACACTCTTAGTTGGCTTGAACTCTTGGCCCGAGACTAGTTCATAAGGAAAATAGTTAATTTGTCTAATCCCCTGGTTAATTGACCTAATTCCTAACACATTCCCCAGAGGAGATTGCGATTCCCCAATCGCAATTAACCGTCAAGAGTAAATATTTATTCAACTATTTGTTTATTTATTTATTTATTTATTTAAAGACAAGAAATGGGCACTAATCTTAGTAAGAGAAAAAGAGTGAAATGCAACTAAGGGGGGTTGAGATCGTTGCACATCTCATCCAAATAGACTTGCCCTTACCCTTTCCTCACCTTGTAGGAAGGTGTAGCATTTTTACTAATCATCCTCACCTGGGAAGGTGTAGCATATTTTTTAATCAACCCTCACCTGGAAGGTGTAGCATATTTTTTAATCAATCCTCACCTGGAAGGTGTAGCATATTTTTTAATCAATCCTCACCTGGAAGGTGTAGCATATTTTTTAATCAATCCTCACCTGGAAGGTGTAGCATATTTTTTAATCAATCCTCACCTGGAAGGTGTAGCATATTTTTTAATCAATCCTCACCTGGGAAGGTGTAGCATATTTTTTAATCAATCCTCACCTGGAAGGTGTAGCATATTTTTTAATCAATCCTCACCTGGAAGGTGTAGCATATTTTTTAATCAATCCTCACCTGGAAGGTGTAGCATATTTTTTAATCAATCCTCACCTGGAAGGTGTAGCATATTTTTTAATCAATCCTCACCTGGAAGGTGTAGCATATTTTTTAATCAATCCTCACCTGGAAGGTGTAGCATATTTTTTACCCTGATAATTCTAACTACTACCCAAAATTAATTCTAAAGTCTTCAGCCTTAGTAGGTGAGGTACTGAAACAACAAGATATTTACAAGTTATCTAAATTATCCCTAAGCATTTTGTTGAACCGCTCTGTAGCCGAGGCGCCCCGACACGATCACCGTCGCTCTGGGTGGGGTCGGCATTATTGTGGGAGGCCCCCTGGTCATATACCAAATCTCTACCCGGATGAGTTATAGTGAGCTCCAGCGGATAAAGGTTACATTTAGAATGAAATGCTACAGCTCCATTACCTTGTTTGACCTTGACTGTTCTTACTTTATTGTCCAATCCCTTAATAATTTGCAAGACAGTGCCCATTAACCAGAGGGGTCTGGGTTTATTTAAAGCTTTAATCAGAACTATATCTCCTATTTTAATTTTGTTTTCCCAAGTTGACTGATATAGGTTTCTGCTATGTTCTCTTAAGCTGAGTAGATAACACTCATACCACAACTTTTTGAAGCTTTCTAATATTTCTTCTTGGACTTCAAGAGTCTTTTCTAAAGAGGGTTGGCTCTGGTCATCGACCCACACTTCCTCATCCCCCCTCAGTACGAGAGATGGGTTCCCATGAAGTTTCAAGAAGGAGTTAGGTGTTATAAACTCCAAGCTTTCTGAACTGGACCGGTAGGTCAAGGGTCTAGAATTTATGGCCAACTGAATGCTTGACAAGGATGTTAACAACTCAAAGTATGTCAACTTGGCCCTTCCGACTACTTTATACAAACAATTCTTGAGCACCCTTATTAACCTTTCCCAAGCAGAGCCTACCCATGCTGAATATAAGGGAATTCTCACATGCTTGATGTTAATTCTCTCCAGTTCTTCTTGAACTTCTTTGGATTGTAGGGAGTTTTCTAAAATATTGCCACCTTTTAAGAAGGCTTTGGCATTATCACTGTACAGATAATGGGGAATAGATTATAGATTACAAAATCTGTGAAAGGCCAACAGAAAATTCTTTGTAGACATGTCAGGTAATAATTCAAAGTGAACAGCTCTAATATTAAGACAAGTGAACACCAAAACATAAACCTTGACAGACTGATCACTAAGTTCATCTTTGACCCAGAAATGGCCAGTATAATCTACCCCGACATGTTGAAAAGGTTTAACTAGGTTCATGTGATGCTTAGGCATATCTGTGAATTCTGGGTACTTAAATGCCAAGGCATTATATTTTTTACATACATTACAAGAGCTTAGTGTGCTCTTGACTGCCATCCTACCCTTAGGTATCCAGTACCCTTGTTCCCGTAAATATTTCAAGGTAGTTCCAATGCCTAAATGTTGCATTTTGTTATGACAATCATTAATTATCAATATAGTTAACCTGTGCTCCTTAGGGAGAAACACAGGGTGATGTATGTCATACTTGAAGTATTGACACCTACTTATCCTGCCTTTGGACCTTATAATGCCTCTTTCTTCAAGAAATAAGTTGAGGTTAGATACCAGAGGAGGAATTTTTTTTTCATTTGCATTATTTGGATTGTTCAAGAAATTCAGTTCATTCTGGAAACGCTCAGTTTGAGCCACCTTTACCCAATACTCTAAGGCTTTCTTTTTAGGATCACAATTCTTTATTTTATTTAGAAATTTATATAGGTAAGCTGTGCACTTCAACAAGCCCTCAAAGGAAGATTATTTATTTATATTTATTACTCCTGTATTTACATTAGGCGATTGAGAGGTACAAGCAGTGCATATTTTGCCTTTTGAGAAGGTGCTATGCTCAACAAAGGGTATTGAGGCCACAGTTGGTAATCATTAGTAAGCCACTGTGGTCCCTCCAGCCAGAACTTCATTTTATCCAGATATTTGCTATAAGATAACCCTTTGGTTAGCATATCTGCTGGGTTATCTTCAGTGTGTACATAGTGGTATGCTACAGGTAACTTGAATTTCTTACTTATTTCAGTCTTCAGGCCATCAGCTTCTAACACTCTGTTTTTCAATAATTTGGATTTTACTTTAGTATCCTTAGTTAGAAGCCAATTTAGCACCACCTGAGCATCCACACAGATATTTATAAATTGAATTTGGATGTGTTGATGAGCCTCTAAAATTGTAGGTAAGCATTTGAAAGCTAATATCACACCCATGAGCTCTAGAGTGGGGATGCTGTGTTCATTTCTCCTATTTAATGGAGCTACCTTAGACTTAGAGTGTAGGTATGTACTTCTACCCTCTCCATCTAGAGCGTAGGCAACAAAGCCATACGCTTCAGCGGAACTGTCTCAAAAATATGTAGCCCATATGTGTTTAGCTCGTTTAGAGCTTGTCTAGAAATGATACTTCTGACAGCATCTCCAAGTCTCTACTTAATTTTTCGTCTCAGTACAGATCTCTTCAGGAAGGGGTTCGTCCCAGCCTCCTTCTAGTTCCCATTTTTCCTCATTAATAATTTTCTCTTAAGGTCACAGGTAGAGCCAAATTCAAAGGATCAAATAGTTCGGAAGTTTGAGAAAGGACTTGTCTTTTGTGTTTGCTTCTGGATTTATTTTGCATGTAGCTATGCTCAGTGAATCCTGCTGAACATTATATCTATACCCTAGCACCTTTTCTTCTTCGCTGGAGTGTTCTACTAATCTTCCATCACTTTCCATCTGTTCTCTCAATTCAGTTGAATTGGAATTCTAAGCTCTTAAGGTAAATCCACCTGCCTTCATTCTTTCATATGCCAGATTATATAATTTCTTAATTTCTGTTATTTCATTTCCTGTTACCAATAGATTATCTACATAAAAATTATTTGCCAATATTTTGCTTAATTTGTCATCAGGAAATGAACTTGCATGATGTTTCATCACATAGTGCAAGATGAATGGGGAAGAGGTGAACCCAAACACTATGGTCTTGAGCCTGTAGGTGACCAGTTTGTTGCCTCTTTTCCAAAAGAAGCAAAACCTGTTTTGGTCTACTTCATTTTTTAATTTAATCATCAAAAAGGCTTGTTTTACATCACTGAGCATGACTGATTTATTGGTGCGAAAATAGAAAAGTAATTGAAGAATGTTATTCATTAAATCTACACCTGGGTAGGCAGCCTCATTAAGAGAAGGTAATTCCTTCTTGGTTTTTAATGAACAATTGAACACAGGTCTTATTTTAGTTGTTACTTGTTCTTCCATTTTGATGACAGGTCTATGAGGTATTCAAATCTTTTCATTATACTGAGAAGGGTTTACTTCAATTTCTTCTATTATGCCGTCAGCCAGCTGTTGGTCAAATACAGCTTGATGCTTTTCTAGTAACCCCTTTCTTTTTAAGTGGTCCAGAGTTCGGTCCAACACGTTAAGTGCAACAGAATGATTTGAAGGAACATAACCTATTTTGTCTGAATACCATGACAACTCAACATTATAACGACCCTCTTTGAAAGTAATACCATCTTCAAACTTTTTTTTTTTTTTTACAGCTAAGGAGACAGCTCAAGGGCGCAAAGGAAAAAAAAAAAAAAAAAGGCCCGCTACTCACTGCTCCCGAACAGAGGTTAAAGGAGTGTCCAAAATCAGAGGTTAATTTCGGGAGATGTGTCCTGAAGCTCTCCTTTTGAAAGAATTCAAGTCGAAGACAGGAGGAATTACAGATAAAGGAAGATTGTTCCAGAGTTTACCAGCGTGAATGATGAAAGAATGAAGATGCTGGTTAAATCTTGCATAAGGGATTTGGACAGCATAGAGATGAGCATGAGTAGAAAGTCGTGTGCTGCGGGACCGCGGGAGGGGGGGAAGCATGCAGTTAGAAAGTTCAGAAGAGCAGTCAGCGTGGAAATATCGATAGAAGATAGAAAGAGAGGCAACATTGCGGCGGAATTTAAGAGGTAGAAGACTATCAGTATGAGGAGGAGAGCTGATGAGACGAAGAGCCTTAGCCTCCACTCTGTGAAGAAGAGCTGTGTGAGTGGAGCCCCCCCACACATGAGATGCATACTCCATACGAGGGCGGACAAGGCCCCTGTATATGGACAGCAACTGTGCAGGGGAGAAGAACTGGCGGAGACGGTACAGAACGCCCAGCCTCGAGGAAGCTGATTTAGTAAGAGATGAAATGAAGTTTCCAGTTGAGATTTTGAGTTAAGGATAGACCGAGGATGTTTAGTGTTGAGGAAGGTGATAGCTGGGTGTTGTCAAAGAATAGTGGATAGTTGTTTGGAAGATTGTGTCGAGTGGATAGGTGGAGAAACTGTGTTTTTGAGGCGTTGAAGGACACCAGGTTCTTCTTGCCCCAATCGGAAATAATAGTAAGGTCTGAGGCTAAGCGTTCTGCAGCCTCCAGCCTTGAGTCGTTAAGTTCCTGAAGGGTGGGTCTTCTATTAAAAGAAGTTGAATAATGCAGAGTGGAATCATCGGCGTAGGAATGGATAGGACAGTTCGTTTTGGAAAGAAGATCATCAATGAACAACAGAAAACGAGTGGGAGATAGGACAGAACCCTGTGGGACACCACTTTTAATAGATTTAGGGGAAGAACAGTGACCGTCTACCACGGCAGAAATAGAACGGTCAGAAAGGAAACTGGAGATAAAGGTACAGAGAGAAGGATAGAAACCGTAGGAGGGTAGTTTAGAAAGCAAAGATTTTTGCCAGACCCTATCAAAAGCTTTTGATATGTCCAGCGCAATAGCAAAAGTTTCACCGAAACGGCTAAGAGAGGATGACCAAGAGTCAGTTAAGAAGGCTAGGAGATCACCAGTAGAACGCCCCTTGCGGAACCCATACTGGCGATCAGATAGAAGGTCAGAAGTGGAAAGGTGCTTTTGAATCTTCCGGTTGAGGATTGATTCAAAAGCTTTAGATAGACAAGAAAGTAAAGCAATAGGACGGTAGTTTGAGGGATTGGAGCGGTCACCCTTCTTAGGTACAGGCTGTATGAAGGCATACTTCCAGCAAGAAGGAAAGGTAGATGTTGACAGGCAGAGGCGAAAGAGTTTGACCAGGCAGGGTGACAGCACGGAGGCACAGTTTTTAAGGACAATAGGAGGCACTCCATCAGGTCCATAAGCCTTCTGAGGATTGAGGCCAGAGAGGGCATAGAAAACATCATTTTGAAGAATCTTTATAACAGGCATAAAGGAGTCAGAGGGGGGATGAGTAGGAGGAATATGCCCAGAATCGTCCAGAGTGGAGTTTTTTTAAAGTTTGAGATAAGAGTTCAGAGTTAGAGATAGATGAGACGGCAGTGTTTCCGTCAGGACTGAGGAGTGGTGGGAAAGTTGAAGAAGTGAAGTTGGAGGAGATGTTTTTGGCTAGATGCCAGAAGTCACGGGAAGAGTTAGAGAAAGCAAGGTTTTGACATTTTCTATTAATGAAAGAATTTTTGGCTAGTCGGAGAATAGATTTGGCACGATTTCGGGCAGAAATGTAAAGTTCATAATTAGCATTAGTTTGAAGGCTCTGGTACCTTTTGTGAGCTACCTCTCTATCATTGATAGCACGAGAACAAGCGTGATTAAACCAAGGCTTTTTAGCGTGAGGAGTAGAGAAAGAACGAGGAATGTATGCCTCCATTCCAGAGACAATCACCTCTGTGATGCGCTGAGCACACACAGAGGGGTCTCTATCCTGGAAGCAATAATCATTCCACGGGAAATCGGAAAAGTACATCCTCAGGTCGTCCCACCGAGCTGAAGCAAAATGCCAGAAGCATCGCCTCTTCGGTGGGTCCAGAGGGTGTACAGGAGCGATAGGACAGGATGCAGAAATAAGATTGTGATCGGAGGAGCCCAACGGAGAGAACAGTTTGACAGAATAAGCAGAAGGGTTTGAGGTAAGGAAGAGGTCTAGAATGTTGGGCCGATCTCCAAGACGGTCGGGAATACGTGTAGGGTGCTGGACCAACTGCTCTAGGTCGTTGAGGATAGCAAAGTTGTAGGCTTGTTCACCAGGATGGTCAGTGAAAGAGGATGAAAGCCAAAGCTGGTGGTGAACATTGAAATCTCCTAGGATGGAGATTTCAGCGAAGGAGAGTGGGTCAAGATGTGCTCCACTTTAGAATTCAAATAGTCAAAGAATTTTACATAGTTGGTAGAGTTAGGTGAGAGATAAACAGCACAGATGTATTTAGTAATAGAATGACAGTGAAGTCTTAACCAGATGGTGGAAAATTCAGAAGAGTCAAGGTCGTGGGCACGAGAGCAAGTGATGTCGTTGCGCACGTAGGCGCAACATCCAGCTTTGGATTGAAATTTAGGATAGAGATAGTAAGAGAGAACAGAGTAGAGATTGCTGTCAGTAGCCTCAGAAACCTGTGTTTCGGTAAGGAAGAGAAGGTGAGGTTTAGAGGAGGAGAGATGATGTTCCACAGAATGAAAATTAGAGCGAAGACCGCGAATGTTGCAGAAATTGAGAAGAAAGAGGTTCGAGGAGTTATCAAGACACCTCTCGGGTCGGCAGCCAGAAGGGAGTCCTCCATGGGGAATTTGTGTCCCCAGTCGGGGACTCCGAGGCTTGGTGTATGTGCGCCATTTTGAAATTTTAATTTTGGGAAAAGGTGTATATGTTGTGTGAATGCGGTGTGGTGTGGATAGAGAGAGGATCTGTCTTTAGAGAGCATGCTGAACTACTCTCCGGTGTTGGTGAGACAATAGGGAAACGGTTAGTGAGGACATGGGAAGGGTCTTTGGAGGGCTTCAGCTCCCTTCTCACCTCCCATATATACCTCACCGGGAGTGGCTTGCGCCCGTTCGGTAGGTGTCTTCCTACCTACTCCAGCCGCTTTATTTGTTCGCTTTCTAGGGACAATAGGTCTTGATCAGTGGTTTTAATTCCTAAGGACTCGAGACTAAAAAGATGTTCCAGTCCATTGTCCACTTCCGTGTCCTCTAGAAGGTGATCAAGTGGGTTGAAATATAATTTTATAGGGTCCAAAACGGCATTTACCATTGTTTTAGTTTTGTTGCATAGGTTTTTCTCATCCTTTTTTGTTAGGAGACGCATAACAAATTGTTGTTCTGCTGGACTCAAAAAGTTAAATACATTTCCAATGGGATCTACTTTGTTGTGCATAACTAAACATTTACCTCCTAATTTCTCTTGCCAGGACACTGATGACATAGACTGTAGTATGTCAATGCCTAGCAGCATATCAACTTGGATAGTTTCATGGTTCTTGGCCTCATAGAAGTGTTCATCCAACAATTTTATGTTATTTTCCTTGAATTTGCAAATGACTGCGTTCATCCCTGGAACGTAAAAATTAATGTCCAAGGTCTTGTCCACCAATAAGGGAACAAAAGTGAATCGATCTTCTAATTTAATCCCTGTAGCCATTTGTTTGAAGCTTTTTGTTTCTGCACCAATGTAGGTTCCAATATCGCAATGTAGGGAAAACAATTTATTCACATCTGGGCAAAGGTCTTTGGCAGCGGTTTCCGAAATATATGATCTTTGGCTTCCGGTATCAACAAGGCACCTAACCTTTCTACTCTTTCTGCCATTCTTTAAAGTTAAAGTCATCGTTGGCAGCAATTGGCAAGAGTCGAAACTTCTTTGAGCCAGGCACAAGCTTATATTTGTTAATTTGAGGTTTAGCTTTATCTTTCTTGTCGGCCGAGGGACACAAGGGTGTAATATGTTCTTTGAACCGACAGACTCTGCATTGGTATCTAAGTTTACCCTGTTTTCCATAACAGCTGTTCTCATCGTGCCCCGAACCAGCACACCTGGTACACATAGATAATTCTTTTAGTCGGGCAATTTTGGCTTCCAAGTTGGTAAAGTTCGAGCATTGGCCCAAAGAATGCCCACCAGCCCCACATAACTTACAAGTTAATTCTGTGGAGAAGGATTTGTAATTTTGGAGTGTACCCTTTGGGGCTTGGGTTTCTCTGGCCTTCATTGGCGGTTTGTTTTCACCTGAGGAGGGCTTATTGTTGCCTTTATTAAAATTCTTAGGCTTTACTGAACAAGTTTTACTTAGAGTGGTGAGAACTCTGTGATAATTTTCAAAGATATCAGTTATGGTGGGGTAATTCTTGGATAGAAGACGAATAAATTCCCTTTTTACTGTTGCTGGCAATTTGTCAAAGATGATGTGGCTGATAAGGGAATGACCAGCTGAGTCTGGCTCCTGAAAGTTAAGGCCATGAGTCTTTAACTCGGCTAAATAGGCCCTTATCTCATTTATGAAAATCTTGGTGGAAGTATATTCAGGGTCAAATGAAGAGCTAGGATAAAATTTCATTATATTCTTATAAGTTTCATCAATAATGAATTCTTTGTCTAAAAATTCTTTCTCCAGCATTTGGACGGCTGTTTTGTAATTAGCATCCGTTATGGATAAATGTTTCACTACAGAGAGCATAATCTCTCAAATAGCCAATTAAATAGGCTAGATTGGTAACATCAGTCAGATGCTTTCTCGTCCCAATCACATTATTAAATTGGTTAAAAAAGGTATTAAAAGCAAACTTGTCCTTCCCCTTTCCCGAAAATGTTCCACAATTCAATGGGGGAGGCTTACCTGCACTAAAATTCATCTGTGACATAAACTGCATCAGATTCTGTGAAGTAATATCACTTTGAGCACCTCTTAAATCCTGATCCTTATTAAGCTCAACATACCGATCTAATTATATTTCAATCTATAGTGAGAAATTCATTTGATCTTCCAACTCTGAGGCATAGTAAGTTTCATTCTTACTTTCAAGGTCTGTTTGATCCATTACTTTATTTATTGTGTCATCATAGTGTCTCACTTGTACCATTTCTAATTCTATTTTATTGGTCAAGCTCTTACTTAAGGAGGGTGTCAAGGGATCTGAGTTAATTCTTTCAATTGCTTAAGAAGGAGTGTTATTTTTCTTTTAAAGATTCCCCTGCTCCTTCTCAGGGTCTTAATTATCTCTTGGGTAACAGAGTTTTTAACTACTCCTTGGGTGGCTGCTTCCTCAGGGTTTAGCTATGAATCAATTGTGGCAAATATAGAAGCAAGCTCAATTTTGATATAAACAATCTTAAAGGGTTTGCTTAATAGGGTGGTTTCAATTAAAGGGCAATTATAAAAAAAAGACCCTAACTGTACAAGGAGGCAGTCCCGGACCGGCTAGTTGGCCCTCAATTGCCACTAGCTATTCAACTGAATAATGCTTCGGGCATCTGGGGGTCAACTACTTACTGCCGGTGTTCAAGGGCGTATTTTAAAACCACCCAAGACTGCATCCCCGTAGTACGTACCTCACCAAACCAGTTCCTCGCAAGTGAACCACACCCCCGAGATACTGAGGGTGGTCGAGGAGGAAGGGTCGAAGTACCATTAAGCAACTCATATCACCCGATCTCTGAACCCGTTTGCTAGAACCAACTCGTGGTCCCAACTCCTAAACCGAGACAGATCACGTATACATAAGAATGACCAAACAGTAACACTTTCATCTTTACTTTATGCTGCCTCAGGGGATGAACTAACACGGCTGTACTCTTTGCTAAATTCAACTGAATCTAGCAAAGAGCAGTTGATGTACTTACTCACTTCTTTTGAAAATATTGCACTACTTTTGAAAATATGTTGTGATACAGTGAATTCGCCGTACCCAACGGTTATGTTTCTCGCAAGACACTAGAACTGCACCACGACAACTCCACAAAAAAGACACACAAACCACTTACCACTAATTCATCAGGGGTGCCGGGCTTTCCCCTACAAGCACCTCCTAGCGTTGCAACGATAATCCTAACAGGCCTAATAGTAATATCTATTTGTAATCACTGTAGGAGGCACTTATCTTTCGAAGGGTTTCAAAAGTAGTGGTCTCTTGAATTAAGTTTTGGAGAGTCCTGTAGTCCTCGGGACTAAGTTTTAGTAAGCTATGTCGCGAGTTAGTGTGTGTCGAAGCGCTGAAGTTTTTGTTTGCTAGAGAGCAGGTGATGTAGTGGGCCAACAGCCAACCACGTTATTCCTTTGATTGTAAATGTGTTTAGTCTTCAGGCAGTGAATACGGTGATACTGTCTCGGTCTGGGAGCCGATGAGCGAAGCATGTAAGTACCATCCAAGGCTTATTTGAGCTCAGACGACACTCTTAGTTGGCTTGAACTCTTGGCCCGAGACTAGTTCATAAGGAAATAGTTAATTTGTCTAATCCCCTGGTTAATTGACCTAATTCCTAACACCGTTTGCCATAGAAGTGGCTTGCAGGGAAGGATTAAAGCACTTGTGCACCTACTCTTGGATATACGTTCTGTTCACTCCCGATGCAGCAAAGTGGCGATCAATACGTTTCTTGAATGAGTTGATGCTCTCTGCGCTAACCACTTCTGGATGGAGCTGGATGGAATACACTAACACTACAGAGAGAGACAGATCGAGAGACTTATTAGAACCTTTGCTGGAGTGAGCTAGATGTAATACACTAACAGCAGAGTGAGAGACAGAGAGAGCTATTAGAACCTTTGCTAGGGTTGGATGGAGCTGGATGGGATACACTAACACTACAGAGAGAGACATATAGAGGGATTTATTAGAACCTTTGCTAGGGTTGGATGGAGCTGGATGGGGTACACTAACACTACAGGAGAGACATAGAGAGACTTATTAGAACCTTTGCTGGGGTTGGATGGAGCTGGATGGGATACACTAACAACAGAGAGAGTGACATGGATAATAGTGGAGATAATTAGTGGCTGATTTTGATCATGAATGTGATAATGAGTAATGATGAAGATGATGAAAATAATGAGGAGGTCAGACAGAGAAATAAATAGGGATAGTTATTAGAGCCTTTGCTGGAGGTGGATGAAGTGGATGGGGTACTCTAACAATAGATAAAATTAAATATGGTGAATTAAGTGTATGGCTGTGATGATGATGATGAGGAGGAGGAGGAGGAGGAGGAGGAGGAAGAGGAGAAGGAGGAGGAGGATGAAAATGATGGTACACTAACAGCAGAGAGCAACAGATGAGGAACAGTGGACTAATATTGACTGATTGTGATGATAATTGTGATGATGATGATGAGGGCGAGGAGGAAAACTATGGTACACTAACAGCAGACAGACAGGATGAAAAAGTAATTGTAATTGTAACTGTAATTATTTTTTTCAAGTGTAATTACTCCAACCCTGGTGACGAGTGCCCCGCCTGCCTGCCCGTCCGCTCGCCTGGCTGCCTACTCTCCTCCTCCTTCCAGCGTGCCAGTGTCAGACCTCCAGCCGGCTACTGAAAGTGAATCAGCTCAGAAGTACCAGCGAGTGGGCTAGTATGTCACCCCCTTTTTCTCTCTTCCTCCTCCTTCTTCCCCCTCCCTCACTCTCTCTTCCTTTGCCCTCTCACATATCCAGCCTCACTATATTGTTCAGCCAGGTCTAGTTTAGTCTTCATCCATCTCTTCTTCACCCTGTTCTTGCATCCATGTCTTTAGTATGTCGCCCGCCACGCCCCTTCCTCTCCCCTCTCTCCCCTCTCTTTCTCTCCCCCTCGCCCACTCAGACATCCAGCCTCACAATATGGTTCATCCAGTTCTAGTTTAGCTCTCATCCATCTCTTCTACACCCTCTTCTTGCATCCATGTCTTTAATATGTCACCCACCACGCCCCTTCCTCTTCCTCTCTCCTCTCTCGTTCGCCCTCTCTGACATCTAGTTCCACCATATGGTTCATCCGCTCCACTTTAGTCGTCATCCACTTCTCTCGTAACCCTTTTGTTGCATCCATGTCTTAAGGTTGATGGATA
This sequence comes from Eriocheir sinensis, assembly GCF_024679095.1. Lineage (NCBI taxonomy): Eukaryota > Metazoa > Arthropoda > Malacostraca > Decapoda > Varunidae > Eriocheir > Eriocheir sinensis. The sequence continues at coordinate 40,289 of NW_026110919.1, read as the reverse complement.
AGACTTCATTATTGACTATATTTTTTTTTTCTCGTATGAACTCGGATGAAAAAAACTTTCCTTTGCGTATGACAATGCCACGCCCAGCACCCGATCTTTCCTTCTCCCTTCTTCCCTTCTTCCCTTCTTCCCTTCCTTCCTTCCTTCCTCCCTCCTCTTCTCCTCCATTGCTTCTTTCTTCCTCCTCCCTCCCTTCCTCTTTTCCTTCTCAATTCCTTCTTTCTTTTCCCCTTCCTCTGTTCCTTCGTTTCCTCCTAGCTTCAAAGACATATCAACACAGTATATACCCTACCCTTAAATAAACCCTCCAACCCCCTCTACCCCTCTCTCTGACATCACAACCCCCACACACACACACACCTGTACACGCCACGCACGCACACACAGCCAGCCAACCATCCACGTGTACATGCTTTTTGTTTGTTTGTTTTATGGACGAAGACTACGGACAATGAGACGCTCGTAAAACACTCTTATACTCCACCGGGACCTCAAGACCTGTATCGCAAATGGGTACGGTGGATGAGTTTTTGGTGCGTGGAGAGCGAGAAAAACTGGATATGGAAGTGGGTGAGTGGAACGAGCTCAGCGGTACCCTTGTGATCGCGGCAAATGAGACTGAGAGTATAAAGGGAAAGGTACTGTAGGTGTGTTTATGAAGGGGATGATATGGTACACAGAATGGGTTAAGAAATAGTTCGTGTACGTTCATTAGGCCTTTTGCAGACACTTTATATCTCTGGAAAGGCAGGGTACTGGAGGTGTTTTTACGGGCGAGGATGTTATGACTAAGAAATGGTTCGTGCACGTTCTTTAGGCCTTTTGCAGACACTTTATATCTCTGGAAATGTATTGTAAGTGTGTTTATGGACAAGGATGACATGGTGCAGATATAAGGTTAAGAAACGGTTCGTGCACGCTCAATAGGCCTTTTGCAGACTCCTAATATCTCTGGGAAGGTATTGTAGGTGTGTTTATGGACAAAAATGATACAGAATAGGCTAAAAATGGTTAGTGTACGTTCATTAGGCTTCTGCAGACTCCTAATATCTCTGGAAATGTACTGTGGGTGTGTTTGTGGCCAAGGATGACATGGTACACAGAATAGGTTAACCACAGCAGTGTTCCCCTCTTCCCTCCACGGCAGTTCCACACAACTCTTATGACACACTGCTGCCACCTTGATAAATCATGTATAATGTATTCATAATGTATAATTCAGCCTCGAGAATGCCAGACGATAGGGGAGGGGAAAGGAGGGGAAGGGCAGAACGGTGTGTATATTGAAGGAGAGTAATTTGTCCTGTTTTTCTGCACCTTCGTGACTCAACAAAAGGAAAAAACTCATATCAATAGAAAAAAAAAAGAGAAAAGGGGGAAAAATTAGGAGGGAACGAAAGAATGAAAATAAGAAAATGAAACGAAAAGAACGAAAGAAAAGAAAAATGAAGAGAGGAGGAAGGATGATAAAGAAAAAGGGAAAGAAAGTGACAGAAAAAAAAGGTTAAATACATATATGAGAAAAAGTTTTAGTGATCAAGACGCCATTGGAAGATAAATAAGAGGGAACACAAGAAACAGAAACAGGTAAATAGATAAATAAAACAGCTAACATTTGAACGACTACTCATGAAACGACCTCCACTAGAAACCAACACGGCGCTAAAACATAACCAAACAAATAAACTAATAAATAAACACCCAAAAAACACGCACAGCTAAACATTGTAATCCCCACACATAAAACACCAGCCGCATGCAATAGCCGCCCATCACGCCATTCCTATAAACAGCTAAACAAGTAAATGGAAAGATTAATATAACACGCGCATGTAAACAGTTTAATGGCTCGACATAAAGCACCACCTGTAGCCAGCACGCCGCTAGCATGATGCACTCCCCCATGACTCACGGAGCGGCGACCACAGAGTTATACACTAGAGGGTTCTACTCCAGTCTCTCGCCACGGTGAGAGGTGAAGCCACTGCTCCTGCCTGTAACTCTGTGCTCGGCCGCCACAGGGTGACGGATTGGCGACCTTTTCATGATTCCACATGTTCACACTTAACCACTATTAGCTAGCCACCATTATGATATTTTGGAAAACCGAGCCGATCATCGTGTTGATGAGACATTGCTGCATATCATCATCACAAATGTATTGCACTTAGGTAAACACCTACAATAAAATAATGAGAAAAATACATGGTAGTGAATAAACATTTTTGCTAACCTTTTTTGCTTCAACTCCTTGTCCTTCATGTACTTTTTATTGCATTAGATTTTCGTTTACAGTTTCAAATTCAGCACATCTTTCCGATTCAGATGGTATATGACATGTGCCAATGTAAGAATAAACAGGGGTAAAAAATGGACAAGAAATTAACAAGTCTTTCTGACAGAGGATCGCCGAGGCGCTGCTAACTTGATAATAGCAGTAGCAGACATAACTATGTGATGTTAAATTTCTCTCTGTCTCGCCATCCGTCACCCTAAGATGGCCGCCAGTTGCTTCAAAATCCAGGCTCTGGGAACCCTCTATGTATTTAACTCTGTAGGGACGACAGAGCGGCCAGGGCAGCGGCATCAACGGACGGGCACCACGCAGCTGTTTTTCCTCTCTCGAACGGGGTGACATTTACGTGTTTTATAATGAGTAACGCGCTTAGCAGTTATGCATCTCTCTCATCATAAGTGACTTAGAGCCGAGTAATGACGTATGTGAGAGCCGGCTGTGATGTTGTTGTGTCTATTAGTGAGTCAGAAGTGTGTTTTAATTTGTTGTGTTCACGTAGTTGTAGTTAGAATTTACAGTCGCCGGTACAAAATTAACTACTGTATGAAAATAGCTGCGTATGTGAGAGCCGGCAGCGTTGATGTGTAATAGCGGCTCAGATGTATGTTCTAACTTGTATATACGCAGCTGTAGCTGTATTCTAACTGTCGCAGGTAGAAATTTGAACTGATGTATGGAAATCCCGCAGAGTTTATCAGATTTGAAGCCAGGGTGGTGTTGTCTTGCTTCGATATCTATATTTCTTCTTGTTATATTTACTTACTTGTAGTTCCATACTTTTTACAGTAGAGGGGATAATCGAGGGAAAAAATAAAAGTAATGTAAGAAAACCGACGCAAAGTTTAAGGTACTGAATCATAATCGCTCTGTCCTGCTTTTCTTTTCTTCTACGCTTGCCCTAAAGCGCCAGTAGGCTTTCTTGACGGGTGGATGGAGGTACATCAGTAGAGGGACATTAATGGAGGTACACGAACTCGCGATCTGAAGTTGAAAAAGCCAAGTTGATAAAAATAAGCAAGTGCAGAGATTTAGCATCACTTATGAAACTGATGTCAGACGCTCCGTCTGACATCAGTTTCATAAGTGATGCTAAATCTCTGCACAAGGGCACTCATCAAGTTAAAGAAAAGATGGCGACAGTAAGATATGGATATGAAGGAAGGGCAATGGTTACGAGTTATTACTAGGACTGAAATCTTGTAAACTCTGCGGGGTTTTCTTGCGTTAGTTTAATTTTTTGCACTCGACTGCCTCTGCTGTATGTAATAAAACTACAATTAGGTAAATTTCTTTCTCTCTCTCTCTCTCTCTCTCTCTCTCTCTCTCTCTCTCTCTCTCTCTCTCTCTCTCTCTCTCTCTCTCTCTCTCTCTCTCTCTCTCTCGTTCGGTAAATTGCGAAAAGGGGGTCGCAGAAGGTCTAACTATCGAGATGCTTACGGCAAACATGTTGGGGAGGCGGTGGCCGAGTGGTCAGCGTGGATGTGGTAATCCCGAGGACCCGGGTTCAAATCCCATCGCAAGACGCTGACAATTTTCAACCATCGTCAAGTGGCGGAAGGCTACCTACGTGCTGCCCCAGATCTATAATTTACCTTTACTTCACCGACTCCAGCCAAGAGGAGCACCGGGGGCCAGCATGGGCCAAGCAAGAGTCAGATATCACGGCAATCACTATAAATAAAATTCACCTGCGCCGCTAACGTTCTGGGGCCGTCCACTACTACCCCAAAGGAGAGCGAGCCTACCGGTGCTATGGCCATGTAAAAAAAGAATAAAAGGGCTTCGCAGAGATAGTGTTTGACCGACAGACAGGATTTGACCGACAGAACTGAAGAAAACAAAAACACTGCAGTAATTCATGCCATTAGCTCGCCGCGTTAATAATGAAACGAGTCTTTTTTTATCTTTTGCTGTGTTTACACGTCGAGGCAGATAAAAGATGGAGAAGACTGAGTGCTCGCTAATTAATGCACATCAACCAATACAAAAAAATAGAAAAAATGAATCAAAGAATGGACCGAGACAAACGACCGCTAAGACACAAATCACAAACACTCAAACCACGCTGCGGAGAATAACAAAAGGAACAACAAAAACTGAGGAATTAAAAATAAATACAAGAATAGACATTGACAAATGACTTCTCGAACAAAAAAAAAAAAGTCAAATAATGCTTAGGAAAAAAACAAAATAAATAAAACAACTACAAATGATGATAAGAACCATTTCCTGTTTCGTCACGCTACCGATGCTTTCTTTTTTATTATTTTCTTGCGCCGAGAGACCAAGAAGGAGGAAGACAGAAGAGAGAGGGAGGAAGAGAGGAAGGGAAGGAGGATGAGTGGTGCTTGATGGCGGAAGAAAGGGAGAAGAAAAGATGGAAATGGGGGAGAGGGAAAAGATGAGAGGGAGGATACGCAAGAGGAAGAGAGAAACACAGATGAATGGGTGGAAGAGATGGAGGGAAGAAAGATGAGTGATGCTGCAAGAGAGAGAGGGAGTGTGAGTGTACCTTACTGACGGGAGGGAGGGAGATGAATGTAGAGGAGATGGAGAGAAGAGAGAGGGAGTGTGAGTGTACCTTACTGACGTGAGGGAGGGAGATGAATGTAGAGGAGATGGAGAGAGGAGAGAGGGAGTGTGAGTGTACCTTACTGACGTGAGGGAGGGAGATGAATGTAGAGGAGATGGAGAGAGGAGAGAGGGAGTGTGAGTGTACCTTACTGACGTGAGGGAGGGAGATGAATGTAGAAGAGACGGAGAGAAGAGAGACGAGAAGGAGGCTGAATGTAGAGGAGATGGAAAGAAGAGAGACGAGAGGGAGGCTGTGTAACGCTGAGGCTAAGTGAGTGGATGGGTGGAAGGAGATGGGAGAAGATGACTGTAGCGTGGTGGAAGAGATGGAAGGAAGGGAGATGAGAGGGATGCTGGGTAACGGGAGGAGGGAGTGTGTGGATTGGTGGAAGAGGGGGAAGGGAGAAGATATGTGTGGAGGCAAGGAAGAGAGATAAAGATAGTGGGTTAAGGAGAGGGACAAAAGAAGAGGGGTGTTATGTGGTGGTGAGAGGGTTACCTGAGAGGGATGGGTGAGAGGGATAGGTGAGTGGGAGTTAGTGTGTGGGAGCGAGGGTGAGGGAGTGAGGGAGCGGAGAGGAGAGTGGTAAGGAGAAAAAGAAAAAAAAGAGCTGCTACTTGGCAAGACAATACGAACCTACTTTAAGCAACTCCGCACTTTTCTTTTCCTTTTCCTGGCTAACCCGCTCCGCCCTCCCTGCTCTCCTATGGTTAAGAAAGACTGTGTGAGCTCGGTTGCTGGGCGAGTCGAGGGAAGGGAGGGAAGAGGCAGAGTTGCCTGGAGACGGTAGAGTTGGTAAGTGGATTGGTTAGTGAGTGGAGGCAAGGAGAAGGAGGGAGGGAGGAAAGTCGAGTAGCGCAGTGTTGAGGGTGGTGTGTGGGTGGGTTTGTGGGTGGATGGAGGTGAGGGTGGAGATGGATGTTGTTTGCAGAGGGAGAGGGGAGGTTTGTGGGTGGCAGGACGGGAGGACAAGGGTGGGCGGGGCGGTGGGTGGTGGGTTAGTGGGTGGAGGCGAGGGTGGAGATGGGTGTGTCAATGGAATGATGGGAGCGGTTGCCGAGTGGTCAGCGTGCGGGAGTGGTGAGCCTGAAGGCCCACGTTCGAGTCCCACCGAAGCACGCTGACAATTTTTAACCTTCGACGAGGTGTGGAAGCCCACCCACATGATAGCCAGGTGAATTAACCCTAACTAGAGCGGCCTCGTTCAGGTGGAGCACCCAGGGGCAGCATGGGCCAGGCAAGAGTCATACATCACGGCAGCCACTCTAAATAAAATTCGCTGAAATTGTGCCTGCAACGCTAACTGGCTGGCGTCGTCCAAGGAACCCTTTAAGAGAGCCTGCCGGCGAAATAGGCAGCACCTAAAAGAAGGTGGTTAGGTGAGTCGGTGAAAGGTTGCGACAGTGGGTCAGTGGGTGGGTGAATGGGTGGATTAGTGGGTGAGTGGAGGCAGCGGGCGCGCGGCACGGCAGCTCTCCCACCAGGAGCCTCCCTCGCCTGTCGTGTGTTGGACAGTTACTGAAGCAGCGAGGCTCAGGCTGAGGGCACGCGCTAGGCTGGGACGGTGTGGCGGGGGGCGGTGGAAGAGGAAGGGGCTGAAGCATTTTGGGAAGGGAGCTCTGCATCCACCCTGAAGCACCGCATCACCACCACCACCACCACCACCCAGGGCTGGAGTGGGTACAAGCGTGGTGTATTCGGATAGGTATACTTCTCGAAAGTATTCATGAGTACTTTTTATTGGAAAATATTTTCTAAACGTAAGTGGGTATGCCACTGTGCTAAAGTTATGCAACAGTAAAGTGAGGTCATGAACAGTGCCATGGCTGGTGCCAGCATTCAGTACAGGGGTGTCACCTCACAACGTGAAAAGAACAACGGCTGTTATTTCTGGTAATAATATTTGAAGTTTTCGTCAGATTATTCGCAGAATACGAATATTTTTCCCTTCTATTCGAATACCAATGAGAATACTTTGATTTCCATCAATAATTATTCGAATACGAATAGTACACCCAAATACGGTATTCGAATGTCTACTCGAATACGAATACTCCATCCCTGCTCTTACCTTTGTGCTTGTACTTTTTTTCCATATAGATATTTGTTTTTTTACTCCTTTTCGTTACTTATTTTTTTCTTCAGTTTATATATACCAACACCTGAGACGGTCCCGTAAAACTGTTCATGACCTGACGCCTGCCGGAGACAGTGAAGCTGCAGACGAGGCGACCTCCGAGTTGCGGGAAGCCTCTGATTAAGGAACTGGTGCTAGCGACGAGGTGACCTCCGAGTTGCGGGAAGCCTCTGTTGGCACTATTACTACCGTATATCTTATCTTTTCTGTTCTTATTGTCTAGACATTATGTTACTGTTATACTTCCCACACGCTGCACTTTCGTTTTTATCGTATCAGTAATGCTAGTAATGCTGATAATACTGCTACAACTCCTCCTCCAACAACTAATACCACCATACTACTTCTACTACTACGTACTACTACTACTACTTTTGCTACGGCTATTACTACTGCTGCTGCTGCTACTATTACTACTACTACTACTACTACCTCTTCTACTATTTCTACTACTACTATTACTACGTACTGCTACCAATAACAACAAGAAAGGCAGCAGCTCCTCCACCGCCATTATTCGCACACTGTTGGTAGGGCAACAACGAGAAGGGCAGGGATGGATGGAGGGAATACAAGAGTTGTGTGTTCGAATACGAATACTTCAAATTCCGACGAATACGAATACGAATTCGAATACACTGAAATGTTTTTAATTCGAATACAAATACGAATACTTCTTGAAAGTATTCATGAATACTTTTTATTGGAAAATATTTTCTAAACGTAAGTGGGTACAGCACTGTTCTAAAGTTATGCAACAGTAAAGTGAAGTCACGAACAGTGACATGGCTGGTGCCAGCATTCAGTACAGGGGTGTCACCTTACAACGTGCAAGGAACAACGGCTGCTATTTCTGATAATAATTTTTTTAAGTATTCGTCAGATTATTCGCAGAATACGAATACTTTTCCCTTGTATTTGAATACGAATGGGAATACTTTAATTTCCATCAATAATTATTGGAATACGAATATGAATACACAAAGTACCGTATTCGAGTGTATTATACTATGAATACCGAGCATGAGTACGTCATCCCTGCCACAACCACCATCACCACCGCGTCACCACCCCTTCACCACCAGCCACTTGAATAACTAACCAAACTACATCACGCAGGCATTCAAGACACCAAGAAAGCAGGCAAGCATGCAGACAGGAGCAAGCAGACAACTCCAACACACTATAACTGCTAACACTGCCACAACAACCACCGCCACTACCACCGCGTCCCCGGTGTTTCAACCCTACACTACCACCACCACAACCACCAACGTAGCCTCGACCACCACCCTAATATGATCAACCACTACCATCACCGAGTTACCATTGCTTCATCCTTACACTACCACCACCACCACCACACCCTACCACAACCACCACCAGTACCACTTCGCGCGCACTCCACTCATCCATGACTCGCCCGCCGCCACACCCTCCTTCTCGCCCGCACACACGCCTTCCAGTCCTCGGGCGCGGCGTGACGGAGGCGAGGACTAATGTGATATACGGAGACTTGCGAGATTCGACAATACCATTAGGGAAATGACGGCGGCGTCCCTGAAGCGGCCTCAGTGACGGAGTGAGTGGAGGGAGAAAGAGAGAGGCGGGGAGAAGAAGGGAAGATGGGGGGAGGGAAAACAACTGGAGGGGAAGAGAAGGGACGGGAGGTGGAGGAGGAAGAGGGTGGAGGAAGGGAGTGGCAAAAACAATTGGTGGGTAGGAGGAAAATGAGAGGGAAGGAGGTGGGAAGGGGTTGATGAGAAGATAATATGAGGAGGAGGAACAGGAGGAGGAGGAAAAGAGGGAGAGAGAGAGGCAAGAGATTGGTTAAAAGAGGATTGCAGAATGGCGACAATGAAGATGAGGTGGAGGAGGGCGAGGTGGAGGAGGAGGAGGAGGAGGAGGAGGAGGACGAAGGGAGAAATGTGGATAAAATAAAGAGGTGGAAGTGAGGAAAAAAAATGTTAATGTAAAAACGGTTGAAGAACTAACCAAAAGAGAAGCAAAGAAAGATGACGAAAAAATTAAAAATAAGAGACATGAAGCGTGGCAATGCTGTTCTTTCTATCCACAAACCCTTCTTCCAAAAACTTATTCCTGCTATAGCCGTGCTCTTGACTACAGAAACTAGGAGGGAAAAAAGAGTTACTGGAGGGAAGAAGAACGGGAGAGAATGGCAGATAAAAGTAGAAGGTAGGAGAGAAAAAAAAACGGATCTGGGAGGAAGAGAAGAGGGAGAACGCGAGAAAGAGCTGGTGGAAGAAAATAATTAAGATGAGGAAGAATAACGAAAACAAATAATACGAAGAAAACAAAGAATGCAAGAAGAAAAGAGGGTGGTCAGAGGTGCACCGCGGGGGAGAAAACGTAGACGCCGAGGTGAAGTTTATATATATCCTACTGATTGAGAAGTTTATATATATCCTACTGATTGAGAAGTTTATATATATATCCTACTGATTGAGAAGTTTATCTATATCCTACTGATTGAGAAGTTTATATATATCCTACTGATTGAGAAGTTTATCTATATCCTACTGATTGAGAAGTTTATATATATCCTACTGATTGAGAAGTTTATCTATATCCTACTGATTGAGAAGTTTATATATATCCTACTGATTGAGAAGTTTATATATATCCTACTGATTGAGAAGTTTATATATATATCCTACTGATTGAGAAGTTTATATATATCCTACTGATTGAGAAGTTTATATATATCCTACTGATTGAGAAATTTATATATATCCTACTGATTGAGAAATTTATATATATCCTACTGATTGAGAAGTTTATATATATCCTACTGATTGAGAAGTTTATATATATCCTACTGATTGAGAAGTTTATATATCCTACTGATTGAGAAGTTTATATATATCCTACTGATTGAGAAATTTATATATATCCTACTGATTGAGAAATTTATATATATCCTACTGATTGAGAAATTTATATATATCCTACTGATTGAGAAGTTTATATATATCCTACTGATTGAGAAGTTTATATATATCCTACTGATTGAGAAGTTTATATATATCCTACTGATTGAGAAGTTTATCTATATCCTACTGATTTCGAACTATCACAAATCAGCGATAAATGCAAATCCTGTTCTGGTTCCCGTCATAACGAAGGGCGGAGAGGAAGGCGTGTAGCAAGGCCAAGGTGACACGTAGCACGCGCGCACCTGAGGACGCGGCGGTAGGGAGCTAATCACAGGTGGGCCGCGGCGGGTGACTACGGACAAACAGGTAAAGAACATAAGCGAGAGTCGAGGTAGAACACATTATAGGATTTTTCTGTGATTATTTAAGAGATATGTACCTTTACACACTCTCTCTCTCTCTCTCTCTCTCTCTCTCTCTCTCTCTCTCTCTCTCTCTCTCTCTCTCTCTCTCTCTCTCTCTCTCTCTCTCTCTCTCTCTCTCTCTCTCTCTCTCTCTCTCTCTCTCTCTCTCTCTCTCTCTCGAAAACCTCATCTCTTCCTCTCGTTCCACTACTCTTCGTTTTTTCTTCTTCTTCCTTCGCCTTCTCATTCTCCTGCTCCTCCATCTCCCTCCTTTACTACCTTTCCTTCTTTACTGTCTACCTCCTTTTCTTACCATGTTCTTGTTATTTCCTCCACCTCTTCCTCCTCCTCCTCCTCTGTTCCTAGCGAGAGTACAATTGCTAAACAAAATGTAATGTTGAATCTTGTCAGGTTAGGAAATATAAACGCCAGTCTTCGCCGAGTTCATTAGAGGCGGCGGTAAACGGCTCGGGCTTAGTTCAACATTCCTTGCTTCCGTCACCTGTTTGTGCACTCGGGATGAAACAAAAAAATAATAGAAAGATAAGTTTAGACCGGTGGCAGGTTTTGTAGTTTTTTCTTTCCATTTTGAGAGCGAGGAGAGAAACTTAAGTGTGTGGATGTGAAGAGACGTCAGTGGAATGCATTAAGTAAATAAATAAATAAATAGGTGATACAAAAAAAACATTAGACTGCCTTAAGATTTACAAAAAGCGAACACACGATTATTATTTTTGAGGTGCCTGAATAATTTTTTGAAAACCTACATGTACTTCTCACAACAACAACAACAAAACACAGAAAATAGCGTTACCTAACAGGGCGGCAGACTGAACTCCGTAACCCGAATGGGCTAAACTAGAACAAAGTAGAGACAGTGCCAGCAACAGGATATCTCAAGCATCATCAATCTCGTGACGCACCATTTTCAACAGGATCCAACGCTGCTTTAAGTAGCATCAACTCCTGGGACGCATCGGTCAGCCAAAATAAAGTAGAGTGCGTGGCAGCAACGGGATCTCTCAGGAGTCAGCAATTCCGTAACGCACCATTTTCTAGCAGGAGGCAAAACTGCATTACATAACACCGACTCCTGGGACGTAGATACGAGCCAAAATAAAATCAAGGAGAGAATGCGCCAGCAACAGGATATCTCTGGCGTCCTCTCTCGTGACGCATCATTTTCCAACAGGATCCAAAACTACATTACATAACACCAACTCCTGGTACGCATGCCCGATAAACAATACACTAAAGTAGAGGTTATGCCAGCAACGGGGATATCTCTGGCGTCCTCTCTCGTGACGCACCATTTTCCAACAGCATCCAAAACTACATTACATAACCGACTCCAGGGACGCAGATATAAGCAAAACTTTTACAATATTTCCTTTTTCTCTTTTCTCTTGACAGCTTTTACTCTTGTTTATATGGGATCGCTATTTCGGGGGGTTGAGGATCGGGGTGTTGAAGCTCTTCCTGACGTCCGCGGCGCCACAGGGATTCGAACCTCCTGGCCTTGACCCTTCACTTCCATGACTTGACGCTCTAACGGAGGCTGACCCACCAGACGGCCGCGCCCAGACTTTTGCTATACTTTACCCACTTTTGGAAATTTGCGATTGAGTCCTGTTACATCATCTTGATCTTGAAGGTAATCCTGGTAACCTCGACTATACTAGTTTTTCCTGTAGTTTACAGCTTTTAAATATTTGTGCTTGTCTAATTTGGTACTCTTAATCATGAAAGTAATTCTGGTAATCTAGAGTATACAAACAGAAGGCAGGCACGAAAAAGAACTAAGCAAGAACTGTTGAATCAATCCTCCTCCTCCTCCTCTGAAGACTGACAGACGAACAAGGGAAGGAGAAGCACGATTAAGTATGGGCCGTCGCACGAAGAAAGAACTAAGCAAGGAATGTTGAATCAATCCTCCTCCTCCTCCTTCGAAGACTGCCAGACGAACAAGGGAAGGAGAAGCACGATTAAGTGTGGGCCGTCGCACGAAGAAAGAACTAAGCAAGGAATGTTGAATCAATCCTCCTCCTCCTCCTTCGAAGACTGACACACAAACAAGGGAGGGAAAAGTACGATTAAGTTTGGGAGGTTTAAAATCCCCACCTCGAATGTACTCAGGCGAAGGGTGGCGTTGATGCTTCCTAACCTGGTGAGATTCGACAGTTTGCAGGGAGATGGCGGCGCAAGATCAATAGTCACGGCAATGAGTGCATGCAGGAGTAATATTCTGCGAGGGAATACAGGCAGACTCTTTACACGTGATGCTTGGCGGCTAAGGCTTTGCGTAACCTTCTGTTTTGATATTCTTTTTCATGTGATAATGACCGAGTAAATGTAGTCCAATCTTCGTTCGTCAATTTATGTCAAGGTAAAAAGGACAATGGGCTGCCTCACCACCACCACCACCACCACCACCACACTCATCATCATTGTCATCATCGTCTGCATCACTACAATCATCACCTCTATTACTACCATCACCACCACCACCACCACACTCATCATCATTGTCTGCATGACTACAATCATCACCTCTATTACTACCATCACCACCACCGTCATCATTGTCATCATCCTCAACACTACCATCACCATCACCACCACTACCTCCACTATGGTAAGCTATCACCATCATCACCACTATCTTCATCATTGTCACCATCATCACCATGTCTCCCACTACCATCATCACGACTATTTCAGCGATGAACACAAGCTGCCACCATCATCACCACTATCTTCATCATTGTCACCATCATCACCATGTCTCCCACTACCATCATCACGACTATTTCAGCGATGAACACAAGCTGCCACCATCATCACCACTATCTTCATCATTGTCACCATCATCACCATGTCTCCCAATGCCATCATCACGACTATTTCAGCGATGAACACAAGCTGCCACCATCATCACCACTATCGTTATCATTGTCACCATCATCACCATCACAACCTCCATCACCACCATGACCTTCAGGCGCCCCAGTGCCAGCATCACCATTACCATCGCCACCACCAATACAACCTTCCTCAATCATCACTTTCACCACCACTACCACTATCACCACCACCATCACCACCACCACTATCACCACCATCACCACCACCACTATCACCGCCGTCACCATCTGTCTCACAGTTAGTCTGTACGTTATTTATTTATGGAATATATATATATATATATATATATATATATATATATATATATATATATATATATATATATATATATATATATATATATATATATATATATATATATATATACGACTGCATGGTGTTATGAGAGGCCTGGTATCAAGGCGTAAAAACAAGAGGTGGAACCGTTCACCCCTCTCCACCTACTGCGCATGTGACGTCACGATCTGGAAAAGAGAGAGGGGTAGGCAGGGTGAAAGAAAATGGTACGGTAATGGTATTCTAATGTAATTTAGAAGTCGCGCCTGATACGTACGTTGGTGACCCTCCCCATCCCATTACCAAATGTCTGTCACTTTATTTCAGGAACAGACAATGGCTAACAGTATACGTATCTGTACAAAATTTACACGCTGCTTGGTAACCATATAACCAGATAGGTGGGCTGACTAGCTGCTGGCAAATAGTCTCCCTTATATCTCATGCATGGGTGGTTGTCTGTTGGTCTGGGACATGACATAGGGAGCTTCCATGTAGGAGCAGGCGTTGGACTATGTGTGTGTGTGTCCTCTATGCATATCTGCATGCATCTTTACCAAACCTGCCATGTGTGTGTGTGTGTGTGTGTGTGTGTGTGTGTGTGTGTGTGTGTGTGTGTGTGTAAGTAAGTAAGTAAACATTTATTGCCATAAGAATATACAATGCCAAACACACACATATATATATATATATATATATATATATATATATATATATATATATATATATATATATATATATATATATATATATATATATATATATATATATATATATATATATATTATGTATTTCGCATATGGTCCGTCGAGCAGAAGCTTCATAACGGGCATATTTCAATCGAATATTAGACAATGAAGAAATTTATATTAAATCAATTATCAGTTGCCAAAATTCTATTGTACAGAGTTAAGGCTGCATAATCAATATAGAGTAAATTAGTAAGGTCTTCATCCTTTGGGAGCCTATGAAATCGAAGAGAAGTCCCTCTTGAGTACACTGACGTGCACCCATTCACCATACAACTTGCTGGCATAGCAAGGTTATGAAGCGCGCTCGACCTGCACTCCCTGGCCTCCCGACCAGCACTGCTGCTGCCTGCACTGGCGGACCTATCCTTCCACCACCAAGTGACGTCACGGGCAGGTGCGCCGTTCCTGCCAACTGTTGCCTTCCGCCCCTCCATGATGGTTTCACCTCTTAGTAAGTATGTCCATCTTGCCTGGTATTTGAGGGAAAGGCAGCGACTCTGTAAACCTTCCACATAACTTGTCAACGCGGCTCATGTGATGGCGCCGCACCATTCACCCTTCCGCCACCATGGAAGACTCACGTAAGTCTCACTCTCGCGTCCTGCACAGCCAAGCAAAATATATTAAATATAACGCAAATAAGAGAGAGAGAGAGAGAGAGAGAGAGAGAGAGAGAGAGAGAGAGAGAGAGAGAGAGAGAGAGAGAGAGAGAGAGAGAGAGAGAGAGAGAGAGAGAGAGGTAGCCAGCTCCTCTGGGGAGAGCGACGGGGTGATGCAGCATTAGCGCGGCTCAGGGAGCCGTGCCTAGAGGCTCAAGATAGATTCGGTAGACTTTAGTACACAAATCACAAATTTGTTCAGTCCATGTTGAAATATTGTGCATAAAATCGTTTACATCAATGAAATAAAAAAAACATGTCAAAAAGTTTGCGGTAGATATTTGTATCCCGCTTTCTTCCTCACGTGAAGGCTGGAGGGGCCAGCTACCACCCTCCTGGCCCATGATGGACGCTCGGCTCACCTCCCAACAAAGGACCACTCACCTTTCTTCCCAGCGCAGCTCGTGCCCCCCGCCTCCCTACCCGTCCGCAGCAGCTTCCTTCCGCAACGCCACACGCCACCAAAACACACAATAAATATGAAGACATGACACGACGCGGCCTTCCTGTCTCCAACTCTCGCGGCGACTGACGAAGGGTTAGCATCCGAGTGGAGAGCAACAGACGAATCTTGAAACTCTAACTAAATGAACTTAAACGCTTCAACGGATACCGGTTATTTTGGTCATGTTGAACGTAATGGAAGGTAGACTAGTGTGCTTCTCATACTCCGATGCTCCAAGGTTTCTATATTCCTGTGTTTAATGGCTAAGGAGATTGTGTTGTGGAGATGATTGCTCCCGTGTGATGGTTGAGGTGGTTCGTTGCTTCACTCGTGGGTTCGAAGGCCGCGAGTCTCGAATCACCATCAGTTTTATTTTATGATGTGGAGGATGCAGGATCAGTGCGTGTGTGTTCCATCCTTCCTGCTTCCCTCCTTCCTCTCCCCACTAAGGAACAGGGAGCACCGAGGATGTGGGTGCGGGAAGAAGGGATTAAAGTGAAGCAAAAATAAATAAATAAAATAATGATAAATAAAAAATAAAACATCATTGCTTCGGACCGACTCAAAATATAATTCTCTCCTTCCCTTTCAAGTTCCCTCTTCCTCTCCTTTCTCCTCCTTGATTCTCTCTTCTCTGGTTCCTCCTTTCCTTTCTTTCTCCTCCTTGATTTATCTTTCCCACTCTACTTTCCTCTTCTGAAAAACGAACAGAGAGAGAGAGAGAGAGAGAGAGAGAGAGAGAGAGAGAGAGAGAGAGAGAGAGAGAGAGAGAGAGAGAGAGAGAGAGAGAGAGAGAGAGAGAGAGAGAGACGCAACACAGCCCGTAACACATACACAGCCAGACAAGAAAACAGAAAAAATAGTCACTGATTTGTTCAGTTTACAACACACAGACAGTCGCCTGAGATAACCGAGAAAAAGACTAACCGACGCCCAGCCAGACAGTCACCAAGACACAGACGAGCAGACAGACAGACAGAGTCACTAATTTAGACAGACAGACAGACCCCACTTACATAACTGGCAACTCAGACTGACAGACTGAGAACCGCCACCCGACACAGCTCACGGCACAGGCAGGCAGGACATTAAGGCGCGTCCACACCAGGAATCTTTGTATGACAACAGTGTATCCCAGACGTTTCCCTAGTGGCTCGGGAAGCAGTTGAGAAACAACTTGGATACATTCAGGAAATAATTGAGAAACATTGAGAGAATGTACGTAATAATAATAATAATAATAAACGGTTTATTAAATGATAGCAGCTGTAAAGCTGAAAATATACACGTAACAAATACACTTTTGAAATATAATAGAAAACTTATTTCCTCTCTTGCTAAATCAGTGTCTTCGAGGTTATGCATTTGTATCGTTTTCACCAGTTCTATTCCCCCTCACACATGCTGTCCACATACAAGGGTCTTTTCTGTCCTCATATGGAGTATGACAGAAGTCTTAGACAAATGGTGGAAAATTCTGTAGGATCAAGGTCATGGGCACGAGAGGAAGTGACATCTTGGCATACATAGATGCAGCATCCAGCTTGGATTGAAAGCTAGGATGAAGATAGCAAGAGACATACATCACGGCAGCCACTAATACATAGGAATACATAGGAGGAACAGACACCAGAAGACCTATCGGTCTATGGCGAGGGTGTCTGTTTACTACCGCTACTACTAGTAATCTACGTGTGGTAGGACAGGACAGAATAGATGAAGGCTCCTCCCCACCCACCTCTCCCTCCGGCAACGTGCCGGCAGGAAATATTTAGAAGAGAACACCATGTACCTTTAAGGAGGAATGGGACATGGAAATTTTACAGTAAAGAGAGAAATAAGAGGAAATTACTACCCTTAACTTACACTACTGGTAACCTAAGCTGTGGGGGAAAATTACTTCATTACATAAGAACATAAGAACACAGAAACACAAGGAGAATGGGAGAGGACGAGTGGCCTGCACAGGGCAGCCTCAGGATCCCCCCTAATACTCACGATGGGTGAGGTGTAGTTTCAGGGGCACAGGTGGAGGCTTGATCCTCGTTTTACCGGCGGTACTAGGCACGGCACAAGTAACCTGTCACCTTACTGCACCCACACCTCACTCCACCTGTCATGCGGACATTAACTATTGCTTTACTCTATTGTTAACTTACGCTACTTGCAATCTAGGTTGTGGGGGAGAATAATATGAATTTAGGTTGACGTCTTGCTGCAATCTGTCTGAAAACATGCGAAGAAGGGTCAGTATAATCTTATATCCCTGAAGTACTTATCCAATGAAGACTTGAAGCTATTGATACTCTGTGCGCTAACTACTGATGGTGGGAGTCTATTCCAGAGATCGACGACTCTATTATTGAAAAAACTTTTGCGCACCAATGTGTTACATCGATTTCCCTTTAACTTCATACCGTTGCTGCGTGTTATTGTGTTGGTGTCTCTCTGAAATAGACTATCTGGGTTAATATTGTCGAATCCATTAAGGATTTTGAACACTTCAATTAAGTCCCCTCTTATCCTTCGCTTTTTTAGGGAAAACATATCTAAACGCTTTAAACGCTCGTCATATGGCAAGTTTCGGAGCGCTGGAATTTGTTTGGTTGCTCGTCGCTGTATCCTTTCTAGCAAAACTTGATCTTTGATATAGTTCGGTGACCAGAACTGAACGGCGTATTCTAGGTGTGGTCTTACAAATGCTAAATATAATCTCTTCATAAGTTCGGGTGATTTATAATCAAAGTTTCTTGATATTAATCCTAACATCATATTGGCTTTTTTACTCGCTGCAGAACATTGATCACTCATTTTAAGGGTGTTACTGATAATGACACCAAGATCCTTTTCTTGTTTTACCTCGCTGAGCTCATGTCCTTGAATCTGATATTTAAAGTTAGGATTTTTTTCACCTATGTGCATTACGTTACATTTATCTACGTTAAAACTCATTTGCCATTTTTCGCTCCAGTCGGCAAGTCTTATTAAGTCTGATTGAATCTTTTTGCAACTTTCATTGTTCATTACCGTACCTCCTAATTTCGTGTCGTCGGCGAATTTGGCTACTTTTGATAGAATATCAGTTTCTAAGTCGTTCACGTAGATTATGAATAGTGTTGGCCCCAGGACCGAACAGCTTGGGGCACGCCACTGGTGACGGGTTGCCAATCCGATGCTTCACCATTAAGAACTACACGCTGTTCTCTGTCAGTGAGCCAGTCATGAATCCACGCACATAGTTGGTCGTTAATACCGTGGGAACGCAGTTTAGAAATAAGTCTAACGTGAGGAACTTTATCAAACGCTTTCTGAAAATGTAGGTAAATTACGTCATATGGGCTTCGGGCGTCCCAACATGTATAAACATCGTTGAAAAAAGTTAATAGGTTGGTAAGGCAAGACCGATTACTACGAAATCCGCGCTGACTATCAGTTATCAAATCATATGATTCAAGGAAAGTGATCATTTTATCCCTGATCATTTTTTCGAAGAGTTTAATTAGGACAGACGTAGGGCTGATCGGACGATAATTACTGGCTTGTTTTTTTATCTCCTTTTTTAAAGATTGGGGTAATATTGGCTTTTTTCAACTCGAGAGGCACACTGGCCTGTGCTAATGACTTGTTGAATATTAATGTTATGGGTAATTCTAGTTGTTGACTACATTCTCTCAACACGCGAGGATATAAATTGTCGGGGCCCGGAGATTTATTTGGATCTATTTACTGAATGTACGCACGCACTTCGATGATATCAATTTCGGTCAATGCAAGCTTATTTTCTTCAGTGCCTTGAAAAATTTTCTTCGGGGCTGGAATCGATGTCAGCGGAATGCCAGACAGCAGGGGATAATGAGTCTTGGCTATCCTGTAGAGGCGCCGCAGAGGAGGTATGTGGTGTTTGCTGGTCCCGAATCGCATTCTCAATACCAAGCCCGAGATGGCGGTGCGATAGGCGGACATTTCATCTTCTTTCTGGGCCGCCGTCAGTGCTGTGTAGTCTCGAGACCTGGCGCCAAAGCGTGGATAGTATTGATGGCAGTACGCGAAAGCGCATCTGCAACCTTATTACTCTTTCCTGACACATGCTGCACGCAAGTAGTGTATTCGAGATGTAGAGTCAGATGGCGCTGCTGTCTGGCTGACAAAAAGGTCGGACACTTGGCAAAGGCAAAAGTCGATGGCTTGTGGTCGGTGAAAGCGGTAAATCTCTGCCTTCGAGGAAGTAGCAGAAGTGCCGGATGGCCAGATAGAGACGAGGTTCCCGGTCGAAAGCGCCTATACTTGCGCTCCGGGGGTCTCAGGTGTCGACTGAAAAGGCCAGCGGCCGCCAGTTACCCCTAGTCAATAAATTGCTACAAACTCCTCCTACAGCTGCTGTCGGATGCATCGACCTGCGTAAGAGAGCTATTGGTGCGCGGTACCTCGTGGTGTACCATGCACCATTGTTGCCTTTGCCAGCGCCTCGCTGGCGTTTTCGAACGCGGTTGCCCAGCTGCATCGTCCAAATGAGGTCTTTAGGTTTTGTTAGCTGGGACCTTGAACTGAGCTTGCATGATCTGGCGGCTGCGGGAACGAAGCGGTGGTAGAAGGTTACCAAACCGACGAACTCCATGGAGTCCTTTCAATGTAGTGGGCTTGGGAAACTTCGGAATTGCATCGACCTTGGATGGGAGCGGCACGGCTCCGTGCTGAGTGATGTGATTGGCGAGGAAGGATTATGGAAGAGACCAAATCACCCTGGCACTGCACCAAGAGTTAAAGCTAAAGGAAGGAAGAGATTAATTACAGAAGACGTACCGATGAGTGCCGAGACGATAACAATTACAGTGAAGGAAGGAAGAATTAATTGGCAGAGACGTACTGATGGTGTCGAGACGATAAATAATTACAGGAAGGAAGAGATTAATTGGCAGAAGACAGCATGTGCATTGAGTGTCGAGACGATAAATAGTGGGGTAATAGCAAGGTAATATGAGTCGTTAAGCCTCTGGAAGATCTGCCTGAGGTGTTCGTGGTGTTCCTGTCGAGAGCGGCTGGCGATGAGGATGTCGTCGAGTGTAAGTGAACACGAGGTCAAGACCACGACCCACCCTGCCATAATATAGGCGCTGGTACGCTTAAGGCAGGCGGGCATGTATGAACTCAAAACAGCCCAAACCTTGTGGGGGTAGATGAATGCCAGTCTTGGGGATGTCATCCGGGTAAACCGGTATCTGGTGGTAGCCGCGTACCAAGTCGATCTTTGAAAAGATCTTGGCACCGTCGAGATTTGCCGTGAAGTCCTGGATGTGGGGGATCGGGTACCGGTCGGCTGTTGTGACCTTACTAAGACGGGGGTAGTCCCCATAAGGTCTCCATCCGCCAGATGATTTCTGAGTCATGCAGCAGGGACGCCCATGGGCTGTCTGAGCACGCCCCACTATGCCCATTCCTCCATCTTGCGGAACTCTTCTTTGGATTATGTAAGAGCCTGTCAAGGGTAACCAGCGTGCACGTGCGTGGAGCCTTGGCCCAGTGGTGGTGATATGATGCATCACCCGGCGCCATGCTTGGAAATTGACTGGAACTGGTGTGTGATGATGTCCGGGAAGTCCCCGAACAACCTGGCATACCCGGTGCTGAAGACGGTTATCGAGCCGAGGTGGGGCGCGAACTCCTCGGCGTGACGCAAGCTCAGAGACTCGAACGTCTCGGAATTGACGAGACCTCGTCCTTTCACGTCGACAAGCAAGGAGGTGCCCCGGAGGAAGTCGGCGCCAAGCAGTGGCACCAGGGAGACGTTAATGATATATATATATATATATATATATATATATATATATATATATATATATATATATATATATATATATATATATATATATGATAGGGATAGGTAGGAAGACACCCACTGAACGGGCGCAAGCCATCTGCAGTGAGCTATTCTATATATATGGGAAGTGAGGAGGGTGCTCAAGCCCTCTAAAGACCCTTCCCATTACCTCACTAACCATTTCCCTATTGTCTCATGCACACCAGAGAATAGTTCAGCATGCTCTCTAAAGACAGATCCCCTCTCTTTCTACACCACACCACATTCACACAACACACACACCTTTTCCCATAATTCAAAATTCAAAATGGCGTTCAACAACAGTGCCTTTGGAGTCCCCACCTCCTGAGGGTGGACCATAAATTCCCCAGTGGAGACTCCCCTTCTGGCTGCCGACCTGAAAGGTGTCTTGATAACTCCTCGAGCCTTTTTCTTCTCAATTTCTGCAAAAACCGCGGTCTTCGTTCTAATTTTCATTCTGTGGAACATCATCGCTCCTCCTCTAAACCTCACCTTCTCATCCTCACCGAAACACAGGTTTCAGAGGCTACTGACAGCAATCTTTACTCTGTTCCTTCCTACTACCTATATCCTAAATTTCAATCCAAAGCTGGATGTTTGCCTACATGCAATAACTTGACATTACTTATCTCGTGCCCACGACATTCACTCCTCTGAATTTTCCTCCATCTGGCTAAGACTTCATTGTCATTCTATTTCTTAATTCATCTGTCCTTTTTATCTCTCACACCCCTATAACTCTCACTAACTATGTAAATTCTTTGACTATTTGAATTCTCAAGTGGAGCACATACATCCCACTCTCCTTCGCTGAAATCCCCATCTTGGGAGATTTTAATGTTCCACCACCAGCTTTGGCTTTCATCCTCTCTTCGCTGATCAGCCTGGTGAACAAGCCTGCAACTTTGTTCTCCTCAACGATCTAGGAGCAGTTGGTTCCAACCTGCTAATTTCCCTGACCGTCTTGGAGACCGGCCCAACATACTAGACCTCTTCTACCTCTAACCCCTTCTGCCTCTGTCAAACTTTTCTCTCCAGTTGGGCTCACTCCGATCACAACCTTTATTTCTGTATCTTGTCCTATCACTCCTGTACATCCTCTGGACTCACTGAAGAGGCTATGCTTCTGGCATTTGCTTCCGCTCAGTGGGACGACCTGAGGATGTGCTTCATTCCCGATTTCAGAATGATTACTGCTTCCAGGAGGAGACCCTCTCTGTGTGTGCCCAGCGCATCACAGAGGTGGATTGTTCTGGAATGGAGTGCATACATTCCACGTTCTTTCTACTACCTCATGCTAAAGCCTTGGTTTTAATCATGCATGTTCTCGTGCTATTAAAGATAGAGAGGCAGCTCACAAAAGATTCCAAAGCCTTCGCATTCCTGCTAACCATTAACTTTATATTTCAGCCCGGAATCGTGCCAAATCTATTCTCCGACTTACCAAAAACTCCTTCATTAATAGAAAATGCCCAAAACCTTGCTTTCTCTCATTCTTCCCGTGACTTCCGGCATCTAGCCAAAAATATCTCTTCCAATTTCACTTTTTCCTCTTTCCCTCCTCTCCTTAACCCTGACGGCAGCACTGCCGTCTCATCTGTCTCTAAGGCTGAACTCTTTGCTCAAACTTTCTGTAAGAACTCCACCCTGGACGATTCTGGGCATATTCCTCTACCATCCCCTCTCTGACTCCCCTTTATGCCTATTATTAAGATTTTTCCTCATGATGTTTTTCTATGCCCAATCTGGCCTCAACTTTCCAGAGGCTTATGGACCTGATGGAGTGCCTCCCTATTGTCGCTTAAAACTGTGCTTCCGTGCTGATACCCTGCCTGGTCAAAATCTTTCGTCTCTGCCTATCAACATCTACCTTTCCTTCCTGATGGAAGTACGCCTTCGGCAGCCTGTGTGTCTAAGAAGGGTGACCGTTCCAATCCTCAAACTACCGCCTGGAAAGCTTAACTTTCTCCTGTCTATCTAAAGCTTTTGAATCAATCCTTAACCCAGAAGATCTCAAAAAGCACCTTTAATAACCTTCTATCTATCTGATGTAGTACGCGCCAGTATGGGTTCCGTAGAGAACGTTCTGCTATGGCGATCTTCTTGCCTTTAACTGACTCCTGTGGTCTGCATCCTCTCTTACCGCCGTTCGGTGAGAGAGAGAGGGGAAGGCTTTCTCAATTGCGCTATGAACATACATATCGAAAGCCTTCGATAGAGTCCTGGCACAAGTCTTTAACTTTCTGAAAACTGCAGCTTCATTTCGGATTCTATCCTTCTCTCTGTTCCTTGTATCTTCAGTTTAACTTTCCGGCCGTTCTATCGCTGTTGCGGTAGGTAGATGGTCACTATTATTCCCCTAAACCTTATCAATGGTGGTGTTCACCCACTCTCTTCCTGTTATTCATCAATGACCTTCTTTACGCAACAAACTGTTCTGTCTACTCATACGCCGACGACTCCACTCTGCCATTATTCAACTTCTTTCAATGAAGATCATCACAACAGGTAGTACGGCGCGACTTCCAGACAGGAGGCTGCAGGGCAACGCTTAACCTCAGACCTTGCTATCATTTTCCGATTAGGGTAGAAGGAACCCGCGCTTGTCCTTCAATGCCTCAAAAACTCAATTTCTCCACCTATCAACTCGACACAATCTTCCAAACACCTATCCCCCTATTCCTCGACAACACTTCAGCTGTTCACCCTCTTCAACACTATATCCTCGGTCTATCCTTATCTCAAAATCTTAACTGGAAAACTTCACACCTCCGCTCTTACTAAATCAGCTTCCTCGAGGTTGGGCGTTTCTCTGTATCGTCTCCCGCCAGTTCTTCTCCCCAGCATAGTTGCTATGTCCGCCATATACAGGGGCATTATCCTCGCCCTCGTATGGAGTATCGCATCTCACGTGTGGAGGCTCCCTCACCACATGCTCTTCTGGACAGAGTGGAGTCTAAGGCTCTTCGTCTCATCAGCTTCCTCCTCCTCTTACTGATACAGTCTTCTACCTCTCAAATTCCGTCGCAATGTTGCTTCTCTTCTATCTTCTATCAGATGTTTCCACGCTGGGACTGCTCTCTATGAACTTGCTTAACTGCATACCTCCCCCCCTGCGGCATCGTTCACACGACTCTTCTGATCAAGCTCATGTCCTATACTGTCCAAACCCCCTTATGGCAAGAGTTAACCAGCATCTTCACTCGTTCTCATCCCTCACGCTGGTAAACTCTGGAACGATTTTCCTCATCTGTATTTCCTCCTGCCTACGACTTGAACTCTTAGGAGGAGGGTATCAGGACCACCTCTCCTCCCAAAAGTGATTTCTCTTTTGTGGCCAGTCTACTTCCAATCTACTAAAAGTTTCGACATACCTGAGATGATCTGAGTTCATGCCAGTGGAGACAACTCGAGCACCACGTCCTTGTGGAACGCAGACTTGATTATCGACAGGGGATACTCGTACCCTTTGTTAATCTCAAGAACGCATTTTGCTCAGTGCATCGTGAGGCACTCTGTGACATTCTGCGGATCCAAGCGAGATTCTGCAAGGATTATTAATCTGATGACTGGTCTTTACCTGGGACTGAGAGTGATGTGAAGTGTGGGAGAAGTGTTTCCGGCTTTTTCCTGTTGATTCGGTAGGGCAAGCGATGCGTCACTTTGCTTGCTCCATCAATTTTAAACACTTGCCAGCTGGACTGTGGGTCTAGGCAAGAAGTTGTTGATCAACGTCGTTGTGGAGCATTTGTCAATGAGTCAGTGACTGGTTTCGCTGATCTGATGCACTTGTTATTGGAATTGCTTGAGATCCTGTAGATGTTGGTTCTCGAAGGAGGTGAAGCCTCTATTGCTAATGTGAAGAAGGTCTATTGGGCCAAAACCAAGGTTCAGTTGTTTGCCCAGGCTTGCTGGATGACACATTTCAGTCTGTTCATGCATGTGGTGAGGACAATGAGGTCACCATTATTTCCACATAACTTGATGGCGTACGTATTACATAACCGCAACGGTGGAGGCCTAGCCAGAAGTCTTTCATGATTGGTTTGACTTCCACGGTGTTATGAACTCGCACTGCCCAAGTATATGGCGTAGTCGATATCTGTGCTTGCAGGCAGACTATAGATTCGAATCTTTGTCACTTGTCCTCTGTGTCTTATTGTATGGCTGTGAAACATGGACACTGAATAGAGACTTGAAGAGACATGTCGATTGTTTATCTTGGCACCACATGCCTTAGCAGGATAAAGGAGGTATCACTGGAGTGACTTCGTCAAACCAGCGACGAATCGAGCTCTCTTACCAGCTTAGATCGTGAACGCCAAACCCGGCTATGTGGCCACGTGGCACTCTTCCCGGACGTTAGTTATGTGCTTACTAAGGCTGGTTCTGTATGAGGTAACCTTCCCTGAGTGGAAGAGACCAAAGGGGAGCCCACGTAACTCTATAGTTAGAGTAAGATTGATCGATCCTGCTAAGTAACAGAATGGGGTAACTGCGTGAGGCTCGCTCGGAGGGATCATTGGGGTGGGGCGCCATGTGGAGTGTAGGTGAGCAGCGTGCCCGTTAGTTGGCCAGTTAGTATTAATATTAATTTGTGGCAATGTAATTATAACGTTAGAAGGTTCAATGGGTTAGTATTAATAATTCTGGTAATATGAATTATAATGAAGAGGCTGTTTTTTAAGGACAATAGGAGGCACTCCATCTCAGGTCCATAAGCCTTCTGAGAGTTGAGGCCAGAAGGCAGAGAAAACATCGTTGCCGAAGATTCTTAATAACAGGCATAAAGGAGTCAGAAGGGGGCAAGTGGGAGGGAATATGCCCAGAATCTACGTCCAGAGTGGAGTTTTCACAGAAGGTTTGAGGAGAAGAGTTCAATGCCAATAGAGATTGATGAGACAGGTGCTGCCTCTTAGGGTTAAGGAGAGGAGGAAAGATGAAGAAGTGAAATTGGAGGAGAGCGTATTTTCAGCTGACTGGTGGCAGAAGTCCAGGAAGAATTAGAAAAAAAGCAGTATTGACATTTCTATTGATAAAATAGCTTTGGTAAGTCGAAGAATAGATTTGGCACGATTCCGGGCAGAAATATACAGATTATGGTTAGCAGGAGTGCGAAGGCTCTTCTCTTGTACCTTTTGTGAGCTGCCTCAATATCTTGGATATACGAGAACAAGCGTGATTAAGCCAAGGCTTTTTAGCATGAAGTAGAAAGAACGTGGAATGTATGCACTCCATTCCAGAGACAATCACCTCTGTGATGCGCTGGGCACACACAGAGGGGTCTCTCTCCTGGAAGCAGTGATCATTCCACGGGAAATCGGAAAAGTACATCCTCAGGTCGTTCCACCGAGCGGAAGCAAAATGCCAGAAGCATCGCCACTTCGGTGGGTCAGAGGTGTACAGGAGCGATAGGACAGGATACAGAAGTAAGATTGTGATCGGAGGAGCCCAACGGAGAGAAAAGTTTGACAGAGTAAGCAGAAGGGTTAGAGGTAAGGAAGCGGTCTAGTATGTTGGGCCGGTCTCCAAGACGGTCGGGAATACGTGTATTGTGCTGAACCAACTGCTCTAGATCGTTGAGGAGAGCAAAGTTGTAGGCTTGTTCACCAGGCTCGTCATTGAAAGATGATGAAAGCCAAAGCTGGTGGTGAACATTGAAATCTCCTAGGATGATTTCAGCGAAGGAGAGTAAGTCAAGATGTGCTCCACTTTAGAGTTAAGGTCAGAAAATTTCTACAGGGTCTCGAGGCTGAGCACACTGGACCGATTTCAGACTATCACTGCATACTCTTAACCACATGCAATTCTTTCACCCTCTTGAAATGGAACATAGTATTGTTCATAGTTGGGCACGATAACAGAAAACCTTATTCCCGATAACCGATAACTGATAATGAAAAACCTTAACGGCGATAACCGATATTCGTTAACTGGAGACACAAATATAGGCGATAACCGATAACCGATACCCGATAAAAATCCACAATTCCGATACTAGCTAGCGATAAGTCCGATAGGCGAAAACGATACTATATTGATATTTCAGATAGAACAACATTGATGAATTCAAATTTTCATTATCTGTATTTTAGGAAACTTACAAAACCTTAAAACCACACGTTGACACGTACATATGGACGGTAGTACTAGAAATGCCTGAACCGGTGTTGTGTGGCGACATTTGGCGTCCCCACCGTCAAAAATTGTTTGCAAACTCGGTCTCGTGAACGGTGCATGCTCAGACCAGCAAGCGTAGACCTGTACAGTCTCATAAAGATTTTAAACCGTAATTAAGAGTTGCTGGAAGGCTGAATCAGACATATAGTAACAATACCACCATCCTCGCTGTTTCTAGAACGACACTCTGTACGTCGTTCTAGAAACAGCGAGGATGGTGGTACTAATATGATTCAGCCTTCTGTTAAAAAGCATTGTGAGACTGTACAGAACACCATGTCCTGAGCATGCGCAGTTCGCGAGAGACCAGTGTTTGAAACAAAATCGCCAACTTTTGACGATGGGACACCGATAACACAACACCGGGTCTTCAGTACCATGGCATGGTCACAAACTAATATGGAATATCAAATTTGAGGGAGTTAATAATCATTTTTGGTGCAAACTTAAATGATTTTTCTCAATGATATATTGATTTTTGAGTACCATAACAAAATAACCTAGTGTTTTAATTTTCATGATCTAAGTATGAAATCTCATCACCAGATTCTTCAAACCCCGAAGTTTTTCATACAACACCGGGCCACGCATGCAGTAGGGAGACAACGTTTTTTTTCTGAGAGGCGGAAAAAAGTAGCGATTATCGCTGGTTTTGGTCACCAAAGTAACGAAGATACCGATATATAGGCTTAAATAAGTAGCGGATGGCCCGATAATCCGATTTTGTTATCAGCGATAAAGTATCGCGATAACTTATCGCGATAACGCCCAGCTATGGTATTGTTGCATTTCGAGATTCTTGTTGACCTGATATGAGCATGACTGTTGCAACAACAAGCCTATGGTTATGAAAGAACTCAATTACTCCGGTTAACCCTGCAGTTATGAAGGATCCTCCAACGAGTATTTACAAGGATGTGGTCAATCTCCTTAGCTACCCCTCCGGTAATAATAATAATGATAATAATAATAATAATAATGTGTGTGTGTGTGTGTGTGTGTGTGCTTAATAATAATGAAATAATAATAATAATATTTAATATATGAAGGTTATTATTATTATTGTTATACATATTGTGATTATAATAATGTGTGTGTGTGTGTGTGATATTATGATAACAATTATGATAAAGATAATATGTAACAAGCAGCATGTGTGTGTGTGTGTGTGGTGTGTGTGTGATTATGAACATAGATGATAATGTGTGTAATAATGTGTGTAATGTGTGTGTGTGTAATGTGTGTGTGTGTGGTAATAATAATATTAATATTATTATTATTATGATAATAATTATGATAAAGATAATAGCCATAATAATAATAATAATAATAATAATAATAAATAATAATAATAATAATAATAATATAATAATAATAATAGTAAAGTGTGTAATAGGTAATAAAATGTGTGTGTGTGTGTGTGTGTGTGTGTGTGTGTGTGTGTGTGTGTGTGTGTGTGTGTGTAATAATAACAATAATAATAAAAATACTAATACTAATACTAATACTAATACTAATAATAATAATAATAATAATGTAACTACTAACAATAATAACAATAATAGAAATAATATAAATAATAATAATAAAAATAATAATAATAATAATAAAAACAATAATAATAATAATAATAATAATAATAATAATAATAATAATAATAATAAATGATAGAAATAATGTAATAATAATAATATAAATAATAATAATAATAATAATAATAATAATAATAATAATAATAATAATAATAATAATAATAATAATAATAATAATAATAATAATAATAATAATAATAATAATGGTATTAATAAATAATAGCCAATAATGATAGTTAATAATAATAATAATAATAATAATAATAATAATAATAATAATAATAATAATAATAATAATAATAATAATAATAATATGTGATAATCATAATCATAATAATAATGATAATAATAGAAGCTAAGCTAATAATGACAACTAATAATAATATATAACTAATAATAATAATAATAATAATAAATAATAATAATAATATATAATAATAATAATAATAAAGGAAATTAAATAACCAAGTACCATACTTATTTTTGAACAGCATTTGAATAGCATTTAAGGTTAAAGGGAAATTTGACCTGGAAGGTAACAACTCTTGAATAATCTTTATTAGATTATTGGTTTGGCGTAACGACGTCCTTCGAACACCTTGATCATCGTTGAAGTAATGGGTACAGACATACTCCTACCAGTGCTTGGCATATAAACTGGTTTGTTTAGCACCGTGTAGCAATTCCTTTGTGCCGGACCCTGACAGGTAAACGAAAAATAAATAAATACATCTTTTCATTTCGAGATAATTTAATATATTTGCTATATCTTTTACTATATATATATATATATATATATATATATATATATATATATATATATATATATATATATATATATATATATATATATATATATATATATATATATATATATATATATATATATATATATATATATATATATATATATATATATATATATATATATATATATATATATATATATATATATATATATATATATATATATGAATTTATGCCCAATATACATTCAGAAAGATCATTGACTTCAAGTTTTCATGCTGGTGTGTTCTTCATGGCCGGTCTGTCATATTCCTCCCTATCCTGCTTTGGGGGACTGTGCGTTGATTGCCAATAAATTTGATGAGTGTTGTTGAGATGAGGAACATCAACAAAACAAGTTTCATGAGAATACCATCATATAACAATACATGCTCCTTTCTCCCAGCCATTATCATCATCAGCAGCAGCAACAAAACAGCAACGATCTTCATCATCATCATCAACAACAACAGCATAACAACAACAACAACAACAACAACAAAAACATAAGAACAACAACAAAAGGTTATTTAAATTTGAAAATAATGCCATCAATTACAATGTATCACCTGCAATATGCATCCCTGATTCTGATGGTTAGAAAACATCCTAAGAACACACACACACACACACACACACACACACACACACACACACACACACACACACACACACACACGCGAAAAAATATAAATAAACAAGAAAAAAAATCATTTCAGTTATTATCCTGGGGCCAGGATTCAATAAACCATTTTACCACACCTCTGGGGTCATCTCCACTGCTGCCCAGCCGCCGCCTCTTCATGTCTCTCACCCTCCCTGCATGGCACACCTATATACGGATTATTAGCATGTTTTCTCTTCCCCCGTTCATTACTTTGTTCCTATTTTTTTCTAATTTTGTATTATGTGGCAATTCATCGCTAATACAAAGAAAGATGCGAGAGAGAGATGAATTGCGAAAGACAGGTGGACAGGACGGCACAGAAAAAGGAAAACGTAAAAAAAGGGAATGACAGGAGGAAAATAAAACGCGTGACAGATGGCCGAGGAAGGCGCAAAAACAAACACGGAGACAAATGAAAAGAAAAATGTTGAGTGACAGGAGAGATGAAAAGAAGAAAAGGTAGAATGAAAGACACTAAAGAAATATGAGAATAAAACCTGAATCAAAACACCTTGTATATTTAATGCCACGGAAAAGACAGGAAAAAAAACACGGATACACGGTGGATAGAGATATATGAACACGGAAGGGGAGAAGATAACATACATTCGTTAATAGAGAGAAAAGAGGATTGTATTAAACGAAAATCAGTGACGTGCTGGATACATATACACAGACAAAAATACAAGTACTTTGATACATGGATAAACTTGGATATATTGAGCGTAAATTTGTTATGCAGATATAGATAAATATAGTGGATATGTGGGAATGGGGGATATACATTTCAAAATCTAGAAGAAAATAAATAAAAGTCATGCCAGATAAATTAAGTGTTTATAGACTTCAAAGATATGAAGATAAAAAAACGTAATAGACGACCTGGATATGAAAGTCGAGAAAACGCAAAAAACTCCGCATATAAACACGAAAAAGACTAATGGAATGGCCGTTCTTTACAGCCCCGATATGAAGAACAACTTTGAAATAGAGGGCCAAATGATTCAAAGAAATATATAGCAAGGAAAATAACGGTGGGGAGAGGAAAAGAGGAAAATCTCGCCATAGAAAAATAAATACTGACTATTTTCACTGTCCATTCCAAAGCTACCGTAGATGATGTAATTTAGACAAAGCCAAGTAAGGAAAATAATAAAATGAGTATAAAAGCTAAAGGAAGAGGGAAAAAGGGCAAACTGACCATATATCAACGAATCCACTTTACTCTTAAAACGTATGCAGTTCTAGTAAGATACAAATAAGCGTTATGCAGAAGGGTAGTTAATAAAAGGATAAAATAACAATAGGAACTGGCAGCAGGGAAAGAGGGATGAAAGAGAGCATTGGAAAAATTTGCAATACTTAAACGAATACAAATTAAAATCATTCACTACAGCACTAACGTGAGGTGGAGCTGCTAGACAAAAGTACAAGTTATGAAAAAAGAAGATACAATGGAAACTGACATCAGAGGGAAGAAAAATGCATGAGGAAACCAATTAAACCGAGTACAAATTGATATCATGTACCATTTCAGCACTAACACGGGTTAAGAAAATTAGGCGGAAGGAAAAGTGATGAGAAATAAAGTACAATGAAAAAAAAGGAAGCAGAAAAATCGAAAGAGAAAAACTGACCAAACTAAAACGAATACAACTTGATATCATGGTCACTGTCAAGGCAACACGAGCTACGAAATTAGACAGAGGGAAAAGTGATAGAAGGAAAGGAATGATAATGGAAACTGACAGCAGAGGAATAGAAAGAAAAGACAGACCAAACTAAAGGGAATAAGAATTAATATCACGGTTCGTGTCAGCAACAACGCGAGGTATGAACGTAATAGATAAGTACACGTTCACCTTTGTTTGACCTTTGCCCTTCCCGCGGCGTCAGGGGCGGTGGAGGGGGGGATGGGGGGGGGGGGGGATTATTTCCGTGCGATTAGCAGAGGCAGAAAAAAAATATTATGTTAAACTCATGCAAAACTTTGTGTATTCATTAATTAATGCGACCCTGCTATCACTGATCAGCCGGTCATTAAGTGATTATTGTTTATATTACGGTTATTATTAAGTTATTATTGACATCATTATTAAAATTAGTGTTGGTTTTATTATACATATGGTTGTAATAATATCAATGGTATCAGAAGTAGCAGTAACAGTGGCAGTAGCAAAAGCAGTAGTAGTAGTGTTAGTATTAGTATTAGTAGTAGTAATTGCAGTAGTAGGGATAGTAGTAGTAGTAACAGTAGTAGGGGTAGTAGTAATAGTAGTATTAGTATTAGAATGAGTATTATTAGTATAAGTATTAGAAGTAGAAGTAATATTAGTAGTAAACCAATAACATTTGCATATAAATGGCTTGAGTGGTTAGCGTGCGGGCCTTGCATTCACCGCGCACTGGACGACGCGGGTTCGAATCCCCACGCTACCACCTGGGATTTTTCAGTCACCGCCGAGTGGCCTAAGACTACCCACATGCTGTCCTGA
This sequence comes from Eriocheir sinensis, assembly GCF_024679095.1. NCBI lineage: Eukaryota > Metazoa > Arthropoda > Malacostraca > Decapoda > Varunidae > Eriocheir > Eriocheir sinensis. The sequence continues at coordinate 7,367 of NW_026110919.1, read as the reverse complement.
AGACCACCCGTCAACCCGGACTCTAGAAAAAAACCGTCCAAGTGAATCAAGAATGAGTTCCGGGGGGCAGCATGAGCCAAGAGTAAATGGCGCCACTATAAAAATTGCCTGCGCCATGACGGGCTAGAGGCGCTATAGGCGAGCACGTAAAAAAGAAAAGAAAAGAAAACAGGGACAACAAACAAGACAAAAATGGAAAAAGAAAACAAGAATCAAAATGTCGGAAAAGAAGACAGAAGATTCCACACAAAAGCACTGACGATGAATGATAAAGTGAAAATAAAAACCTTATAAGCCCGAGTGAGGGTGTGTGCAGGCGTGAAGAAGTGGAGGAAATGAGAGGTGGTTATTCTCGGTTAATCCTGACAGAGCTTCGCGAAATTAGAACCATACACTCGTGACCGCTGCTTCCTCATTCCTTAAACCCCATGACTGCCTCGAATACAGTTTGACGATTCTTAAAATTACCGACTTGTTGATACCATGCCTTCCTATACTTCTGTGTGTAAAAAAGAAAAAGCAAGTGGTGGTTAAGTGGTGGTGGTGCAGTGTAATAGTGGTGATGAGATTGTTGTTGTTGTTGTTGTTGGTGGTGGTGGTGGCGGTGATATATAACCTACTCATCATAAAAAAATCTAATAAGGAAACGCAATATGTCTAGATTTTGTCCAGGAGAGAGAGATAGAGAGAGAGAGAGAGAGAGAGAGAGAGAGAGAGAGAGAGAGAGAGAGAGAGAGATAAATTATATATATTAAGAGAGATAATTATATATTAAGATTATCATTAAACCGTCCACGAGGAGTTTAATTAATCATTTCCAAACACAGGTGACCACAGAAGCATGGCCGAGAGATATGATGGAGGCGTGCAAGAATGACAGAATGACACTAATGGACACCTGGCACCATTAAAAGCGGGGCATTAGGGCGCCAAGGACATGCTCTTCAAAGGCAACATCATCACGTGTCTTAACGAAGTAACTTACAGGTAACAAAGGTGAGAAAAAGGTGAGACGGAAAATATTACTAGGACAGAAAAAAACTAAAAAAATTCGTGCACGAGTTAGAAAAGTCTCATATACTTTAGAAATATATGATAAAGCACAGGAATAAACACTAATGTGAAGTAGAAATATATGCAGGTAGATGCGTTGTGACGAAATATATAACTGAGGTGATAGAAAGCAAAGACAAACTGACGGTGAAGTGAGTCAGCAAAAGAACTTTCATTATTTATAAATATGGAAAGACATATATAGAGACCATTTGATATAGCAAAAACACATGTGTTTGAAAGTGCGACGACGATACACAATACAGGAAAGCAAACAGTGAGAGTTAAGATTGCGAAGACAAAGAAGAAAACTGACTGTGGTGTGCTCGAATCAAAAGAACTGTAGATAGAAAAATGATATGCATAAACAGCAAGAGAAGTTAGAAAAAATATAACAAGGACAGCAAAGAAATAAAACAGGAAGTAGCGTGTTTGAATCAAAGAGCTCTTGCATGTTGCATAAATAGAGCATAAAAATAACACGATTTAGACGTATATGAATAACAGGTTAATAGAAAAGGAAAAAAGACTGCGAAGAGAAATAATGACATGTTTTAACCAAGGAAATTTTACAAAAACTTAAAAAAAACTGCATGTTACATAAAAAAATAATAAAGTAGAATTATATGCATAGACAGTAAGAAGTAAAGAAATAAAGAAAAAGGAAACTAGAAGCTTAAAGTAATACGCTTGAACCAAAAGAAACAAAACACACTCGCTAGATAAATAGACATAAAAAAAGTCATCACACGTTAAATATATACATGCATGAAAAATAGTGGAGGCTCACATTAAAACTTAGCAGCCTAAACACACGTACATCATTCATGAGTTAGTGGAAAGTGTAATCTACAGCACAAGTTTTATTCATTGTGTTAACGAGGCATTACAAAAATTACGTGAGCGAGAGCAGGATTAAGTGTGTAAAAATATCTGAAACCGGAAGGAAAAAGTGCCCGGAAAAAAGTGCGACAACATTACGAACTGAGGTGGCTGGCAAGTGCTGGTGAAGGATTTATTGCAGGAACTAAGAACAAGACATAAGAGTAGTAAGTCAGCGCGTTAGTAAGAATCAATAAGAGTAAGTGTTGCAGGACGACAAAACATGCTTAGCCATTCTCGAAGCGTGGAGTGCTTTGCTACTGCCAGTGTTGTTGCTTTGAGATATAGGGAGAATAATATTGAAGTGTAAAGAAAGCGGACTAAGAAAAAGTAAATTGATCTCGACCTGCTAACTAACATCACCTCGGTCCAAGAAACAGTTGCTCAATAGCCACGCCCAAACGTCGTATTGCTAGTGTAATTATCCCTGTTTGTAGATGATAGAAAATACTCAGTAGTAAATGCATCGAAAAATATATCAAAAATTCTAACTGTGCACACTAACATTAGCGAAAGAACGTGAAAACTTAATGGCAATATACTGAGAAAAGATTCAACCCTTAAATTTGTCTTTGTTTTGATACAGAAAAAAAAATGTGATATTGAAATGTGAGTGAGGAAGAACATTGAGACAGAAAGGTGAGATAAGAATGTAAAGGACTTGTCTAACTGAACACAGTGTCAGATGTTTTATCCATGACAACTTAAAACTCTATCAACTATCTATATCGTACCGTTGTCCTGAGATGTAAAAATGTGATAACGAAACGTGAATGAGGAATTATAGTGATATCTGCTGGCTGAAGAAACATAATGAACCTTAATCCGTGAGACTTTGAACTCCATAAGCAGGGTATTCGCCGTTTAACTGCTATCTCCATTGCTGTTTTGTGAGACGGATAAATTCGGTAAAGAAACGTGAGTGGGGGATGAAAAGCAATGGAACCTTCTAGCTGAATACTTATCTCTATTGCTGTTTTGTGAGACGGATATATTTGGTAAAGATTGGTGAGTGATGAAAAGCAATGGAACCTTCTAGCTGAATACTTATCTCTATTGCTATTTTGTGAGACAGATAAATTTGGTAAAGATTGGTGAGTGATGAAAAGCAATGGAACCTTCTAGCTGAATACTTATCTCTATTGCTATTTTGTGAGACGGATATATTTGGTAAAGATTGGTGAGTGATGAAAAGCAATGGAACCCTCTAGCTGAATACACTAACAGAAGCTAAATCCGTGAAAACATGAATGGTTAAAGAGATTACTCGTCGTTTTCCTGTTATATTTACCGTTGTTGTGTGACATAGTATACAAAAAAAAAAGTGATGAAAAAAAGTGTGAGGCGACACGCAAATATGAAGAATCAAGGCATTACCCACGTGACTTCCTCCTCCTTCACCGCCTCGCTTCTGTTGCTGCCCCTGCTGCTGCTGTTACTGCTTCACCCCGTCACTGCCGCCCCGCCAACTCTCGAGAAAGGTAAGGTGACAGTTCTTTTCAGTGGTCTTTTCCCTTATATATATTTTTGCGGGATATGGTGGTGTGAAATTTAGTTTGTGAGATTTGGTTTATTATTTTTTTTACAGCAAAGAAGAGAGCTCAAGGGCTTAAAAAAGAAAAAAACAAGAATGGAAAAAAGCCCGCTACGTCAAGTTAGGTTAGGTATGGTTTAACTTTGATTGGTTAAGTTAGAATGGAATTTGTTTGCCTTTGGGTTTTGACATATAAATGGTTTGGTTAGGTTTGGTTTTGTTTACTTTGGTGTGGTTTAGACAGGTTTGATTTGGTTGGGGTTTGCTATTTTATGTTTTAGTTAGGTTTGGTTTCGTTAGGTTAGGTACGGTTTAGTTAGATTTGGTTTAGTTTGGTTTGATGTGGTTCAGATATGTTTTGTTTACTTGGGTTAGGTATGGTTTGGTATAGTTGGGTTTAAGTGATGATTATTTTAGTGGAGCTGGTGTGTTTAGGTTAAATTTGGCTTGGAAAAACATTTGTTATGGTTAGGATAGGTTTAATTTTGTTGGATCATCTTTCGTTTAGCTTGGGGGATTTAGGTTATGGTTGGTTTGGTCTGGTTTTCTTAGGTTGGGTTGAGTTGATATTTGCTCAAGCCCCGTTACGCTGTTTCACATTACGTTACGGTGTTATATGTTGGGTCACTTTTTTCTCTCTCTAAGCGTTTAAGCAATTATTCATAAGCCGAATTGCCGCAGCTGTGGCCAAAAAATATTATCGGATTTGTCTTTGTATGAAAACAAGGATTATTTTTGGGGAGAGAGTTATGGATAAAGATGAACGATTCCATCACGATTATACAGTCTGCCACTTTTTGACAGACAAACACAGGCATCCTCCTCCCTTCCTTTCCCCTAGAGACAAACATCCTTCTCCCCCAGACAAATATCCCACAGACAAACATCCCAGAGACAAACATCCCACAGACAAACATCCCATAGACAAACATCCCACAAACAAAGATCCCAAGGACAAACATCCCACAAACATCCTTTTCCCCTCTCCCTCTACCCCCACACACGGACCTAACACATACCTAACAGACACGCGCGTATACATATTCATATCACAGAGAACAATGTTGCAGTCGCATAAACAAAATATGAAAATGTTTTGTGTGTGTGTGTGTGTGTGTGTGTGTGTGTGATGAAACAGAAGATCACTGCGGAAAAAAAAGCATTGTTGAAAAATAATAATAAAAAAAAGTGCCTTCAGGTTAGAGTGTGTGTGTGTGTGTGTGTGTGTGTGTGTGTGTGTGTGTGTGTGTGTGTGTGTGTGTGTGTGTGTGTGTGTGTGTGTGTGTGTGTGTGTGTGTGTGTGTGTGTGTGTGTGTGTGTGTCAGTATGGATGAGTTCAATAACGCACTAAAATATTGCCAGACTTTATTCCCGCTCCATCACATCATATTTACGACTCTACTACTGTGTAAGTTTTCATATATATCCTCTCTTTATGCGCCAACACGGGAGCAAATGTTCACGTACGCGCCGTTGTAGCTTTGTGTGCATATGTAGAACAGCATATGCGAGGGAGGTAACATGTGCTTCAACCCGGCAATGGTCGTGGCGCTTGTCCAGTGGCAATCGTAAAAAGATATCATACCTGTGCATAAAGCCATTCTTTCTTTATGCAGCTTTCGAAACCCTAGTGACGTAAAGGAATTGAGTTGGGAGGAGAATGGAAGGTAGAGGAAGGTAAAGGAAGGATGAGAAAAGAGTATGAAAGGAAAAGTAAAGGAAAGGAAAGGAATGGAAAGGAAAGGGAAGGGAAGGGAAGGGAAGGGAAAAGAAGGGAAGAGAAGAGAAGTGAAGGGAAGGAAAGGGAAGGGAAGGGAAGGGAAGGAAAGGGAAGGGAAATGAAGGGAAGGGAAGGGAAGGGAAAGGAAAGGAAAAGAAGGGGAAGGGGAAGGGAAGGGAAGGAAGGAAGGAAGGAAGGAAATGAAGAGAAGGGAAGGGAAGGGAAGGAAAGGGAAGGGAAGGGAAGGGAAGGGAAGGGAAGAGGTGGGAAATGAAGAGAGGGGAAAGGCAGGAAAAGAAAGGAGAGGGAGAGGGGAAATAAAGAAAGGAGAGGGAGAGGGGAAATAAAGAAAGGATGGACGGAGGGGGTGAAAAGAAAAAGATCATGAAAGGAAAGGGAAGGAAAGGGAGGGAATGAAGCGAAGCGAAACAAAGGAAAGATAAGAGATGAAAAGAAAAGGGAAGGGAAAGGAAGAGAACGTAACAAAAAGGAGATGAAAACAAAACAAAAAAAAAACGAAAATGGAGAAACGCAAAAGAAAAAGTTACTAGACTTGCTCATTTTGATAGTTAAGAGAAGGAAAAAATCGGACGAAGAGAAAGTAAAGACGCGAAAAGTGAAAAGAATCGACAAAAAACTGCAGAAAAAAGGACCTGAATATAGGAAAAGCCGATTCACTCATTACGCTACGCCATTCCGTTTCAATTTGGATATTAAAAGGGAACACGAAAAGGGAAGAAAACGAAGAAAAACGAAGAAAAAAAGAAAAAAAGCCCAGGAGAGGAGATCTGATTCACTCATTACGCTACGCCATTCCGTCTCAATTTGGATATTAAAAGAGGAAACGAAGAGGGAAGAAAACGAAGAAAAACGAAGAAAAAACGAAGGAAACCCGAGATAGACCAAAAAACAAAAAGGAAAAATGGAACCAAGGAGAGAAGGAGGTCCAATTCACTCATTACGGTACGCCATTCCGTCTCAATTTGGATATTAAAAGGGGAAACGAAAGAGGAAATAAACGAGGAAAAACGAAGGAAACCCGAGAAACTGACCCCAAAAAACGAAAAAAAGGAAAAATGGGACCCGAGAGAGAGAGATGGGAGGAGGTCCAATTTACTCATTACGCTACGCCATTTCGTCCCAATTTGGATATTAAAGGAGAAACGAAGGAGGAAAAACAAAGAAAAACAAAGGAAACCCGAGGAAAAACAAAAAAAAAGGAACGGAGAGAGATGAGGAGGTCCCATTCACTCATTACGCAACGAAATTCCTTCCCAATTTGGATATTAAAAGGAGATACGAAGAAGGAGGAAAACGAAGGAAACCAAAGAAAATCACCCCCCCCAAAAAAAAACGAACAAGGAAAAAAGGAACCGAGAGAAAGAGGTCTGATTCAGTCATTAAGCTACCCAATTCAGGATCGTTTCAGTAGTTAAGTAAAATCGCTCATTTCGACGCTCGCACGCACGCTGGCCAGGAAACTATCGAGGACTTGGGGCAACTTAGTTTCGTTGCCTCTCTCTGGGACACGTGGAGACGAGGTAAAAGCGGAACAGAGGGAGACAAAGGGTCGCTACAGGAATATTCAACCGCCTCGCTGCTGGCAAAGAGGTTCATAATGTAAGCTTTGGATTCGAGCTTTATCCTTCGGTTCCCATTGTGCCGGTGAGCTGTGCAGGGAAATTGTTGTATATGTGAGTCTTGTTATGGCGCTCTCCCCGATTGATTGTCCGTTTCTCTTTCTGTCTGGCGCTCCCTACCTGACGTGAATTCTTTTTTTGTGTGTCTATGTCTGTCTGTCTCTGTCTTTCTGTCCGCGTGTCTGTGTCTATCTGTCTGTCTGTCTGTCTGGTTCCCTTTGTGTGTGGTGGAAAAATAAAAAACGAGTTGAAATGTTGTATGGATAGGAAAGAAAAAAAAATGGAGAAAAAATGGAAAAAAAATCGGAGAAAGAAAAAGAAAGAAATATAGATAGGTTTGTGATTAGTTGCGTAAGGAATGAGTAAAGGTCTGGTAAATATAGAGTAGGATGACTGTGAAATAAGGTTAATAGTCTCTCTCTCTCTCTCTCTCTCTCTCTCTCTCTCTCTCTCTCTCTCTCTCTCTCTCTCTCTCTCTCTCTCTCTCTCTCTCTCTCTCTCTCTCTCTCTCTCTCTCTCTCTCTCTCTCTCTCTCTCT
>NW_026110918.1:0-57532 GCF_024679095.1 Eriocheir sinensis | reverse complement strand
CGGTCATTACTTGCAAGGAACGTTCAGCCCTCCCACCCTCAAAGAGGAAACGGGTAAGACACTCGGCTACCCTTGCACTGGCGCCTTGTCCCAATACATGACGTTGATGGTACCAAAACCCACTGGCGTCCAATCGCACTCGCACGTAACCCGCGAAGAAATCTTAGGCTATGTCGAATTAGTTTTGCAAAATAAACACAACCTCATCGATTACTTTTCGTCTCTAGGAAAACAAGAGACGTGCAACTGTACTTGTGATGTGTTCTGTCCTGTCTTGCACGCCAACGGCAGAGACGGACCTGTCGCAGTTGTACCCAGTCGCGGAAATAGACACAGTCAATTTCTGCTCATGTCCACTCTACCTAAGAATGATCTCAGTTTGACATACACTCTCTTGAAGTTACAGGCTGGTGACTTACATGTTATGAACAGCATTGGGCGTACCGACCGTCAAGGGTCTCGGATCAACCTCGATCATCTCAACATCAACACGGGCTGGGACCTCAACACGAAGGTTCCGTTCACGGCTAATGTGTGGTCCGCCAAAAGCAGTAACGTGGCATTCACTCCTTATTCGTGTCGACTTCTCAACAGACCTGCTAATTATCTCAACGACGAGAAATTATGGAAGCCCACGAGATTCAATAGGTCCGCAAAGACCATGGGTGCACACAACGGGCACGCTGCAGACATACCTCCTAAATCAGTCTATAACAAAAATAGCATCAATGATATTTACAATCCATCTCTAGGAGACAATCTTGTCGACCAGATTCTAATAAGGCGGTTATGGATGGTCAAGACGGTTCGGTTTCTCGTCGACTAATCGATATGATGGAGAACGCAACAGGCACGTCTCCTTCGACTCTGAACGTTGGGATGTTCAATCCACATGTCGAAGGCAGTAGAGACGTGATTTCCTGCTTTGCCACATCCATATTCACTCATAGACTCTCCACTTACACCGTCCCTCAAAAAGAAGGGTTGGGAAGTGTTCCAGATTCACCCTTATGAACATTCCTGTAGAACCACTCAAAAATCCAACCATCGACTTGAAATCCGGACGAGTTTCATGGTCAATTCCATCTAGCAGTCATTCTCACATAATTTGTAAGCCGCAGCCGCAGATACCCTCACACTCACATGTCTACGAATTGCCCCGTCACCCACCCCCACCTGTTTTATTCAACAATGTAACCCTTGAAGAAGAGGATGAGGAGAATAAAGAGGAGGATCATTACATGTCCATGAATAATTACATTAGCAGTTCTGCACCCAATGCTTCATCATCATGCATTACACCACCGCCTCTTCCTGAACGCAATATGACCATGTAAAGAGTGGAGGCGATTCATGTGTAACCACAATTCAAACCCAAACCAAAACATAGTTCAAAATGAAACAAAGCCAAAGCATAGTTTAAATAATATTAAGAGATAGATATAGATTTTTTATTATTATAAATTAAATACACAATTTGTTAATGAATTTTTTTTTACCCTTCAATATCTGAAGCTTCGGAAGACTAAAACACACATTCACTTTGATCCCTTAAGGCGAATGTGTGTTTTTGAGTTATGATGCATCCAATTCTTAATTGGAGTGTGAACAGAATCTGAAGCTTCGGAAGACTAAAACACACATTCACTTTGATCCCTTAAGGCGAATGTGTGTTTTTCAGTTATAATGCATCCAATTCTTAATTGGAGTGTGAACAGAATCTGAAGCTCCGGAAGACTAAAACACACATTCACTTTGATCCCTTAAGGCGAATGTGTGTTTTTCTGCTATGTTGCATCCAATTCTTAATTGGAGTGTTAACAGAATCTGAAGCTTCGGAAGACTAAAACACACATTCACTTTGATCCCTTAAGGCGAATGTGTGTTTTTCAGTTATAATGCATCCAATTCTTAATTGGAGTGTGAACAGAATCTGAAGCTCCGGAAGACTAAAACACACATTCACTTCGATCCCTTAAGGCAAATGTGTGTTTTTCTGTTATGTTGCATCCAAATCTTAATTGGAGTGTTAACAGAATCTGAAGCTCCAGAAGACTAAAACACACATTCACTTCGGTTAAGGTTAGATGACATTTGAATGTTGTCTAAACTCTATCGAAGTGAATGTGTGTTTTAGTATTACTGAGCGTCTGATTATGTGATATACTGTAACTGGTGTCTTCCCCATGGGACTTTTCTTTTTGTCTTTCTTTGCGTCCCATTTAATGCAACTGAATGTCATCTAAACTCTATCGAAGTGAATGTGTGTTTTTGTTTTTCGAAGCGTCCAATTCTTATACATTTATCAAGGTGAATGTGTATATTTGTATGACGCATCTTAATAAACTTATATTCACATGTAGAGTAAATATTTAACTTTGAGAATACCAACTCTGAAAATATCAGAAGCAAAAAGGTTGGGTCCAATATTTTACATCTCCATGCAAGACAACTTCAATGGCTTATGCTTTAATTTAACAATATGTGAATGAGGGATACACTAACTTCAGAATATAAACTTTGCATGGGTATATGTACATCGATAGTACAAAGTGGGGTCCAAATCTTCATGGGGGTGCATACAGATTATAAACTTAATTGAGATGAATGTGTGTCTGCACTACGGAGCGTCCAATTTCTATCTTTGTCGCGACAAACTACCTAAATTCGAGAATATAACTTTACAGATTCCTACTTTCTCCCTCTCTAATAATTTATATACCTTCCCCTCAGAAAAACTCAATTTTTAGATTAACGCTTAGGAGACGAAATCGTCAAATATCGGACCCCACTCTAGCTAGTGTTGATCATGAACAGATTCTGACTCTATCGGTGAATGTGTGTCGAGGGTGATAATCACCTGCAAAAAACGAGGGTGTTAATTCCACATATGGAAATGACGGGTGTTAATTGCACATATCATATAGTAGTGACGTAACAATACTGTGACGTAGTCTCTAAATTATCTGCAAAAATAGTAGTGATGTAACAATACTGTGACGTAGTCTAGCAATAACACGAGGGTGATAATCACCTGTAACAATACTGTGACGTAGTCACGAGGGTGATAATCACCTGCAAAAATAGTAGTGACGTAACAATACTGTGACGTAGTCTAACAATAACACGAGGGTGATAATCACCTGTAAAAAAACACGAGGGTGATAATTGCACATGTAGTAGTGACGTAACAATACTGTGACGTAGTCTAGCAATAACACGAGGGTGATAATCACCTGTAACAATACTGTGACGTAGTCACGAGGGTGATAATCACCTGCAAAAATAGTAGTGACGTAACAATACTGTGACGTAGTCTAACAATAACACGAGGGTGATAATCACCTGTAAAAACACGAGGGTGATAATTGCACATGTAGTAGTGACGTAACAATACTGTGACGTAGTCTATAACAATAACGAGGGTGATAATCACCTGCAAAAATAGTAGTGACGTAACAATACTGTGACGTAGTCACAAGGGTGATAATCACCTGCAAAAACACGAGGGTATAAATTGCACTAACAATCAATACTGTGACGTATTCTCTAACACGAGGGTGATAATCGCACACATGTAGTGACGTAAGCAATACCTCCTATCGATACATACTGTGACGTAGTCGTAGTTTGGCATATCACGCACTTGTTAATGACGTAAGCGTGGTTATCCAATTTTGGCATGTAATAAAGGTATGCCAAATCAAGCTAAATTTGGACATTGTTGGATTCGGCACGATTGATTGAGATGACGTAAATCGTAAGGAGTGTTATGCTCATGCTAAAAATGGCAGGAAGCATTGCGTGATTTTTAGTCTTGTTGTTATTTTTCCGATCAATTGATAATAAGGGATGGTTGTTAACACATGCCAAATTTGGATATTGTTGTTGACAAGGTTAATAATGACACCAATGACGTAAGCAATAGCGCTGATTGCACATAACACTTACCTCGAAGTCCGCATGACCTTTGGTGACGTAAGCTGCCAGGGGCGTTGACCACACTTACTTACTATAAACACGTCATTATTGCGTGTTGATTGCCAATTTTTTTTTGCATGTCTTTGGCACTGTTTTTTTTTTTTGCCATGTTTTGTTTGTATCGACTCGTATTTGGGAAAATCAGTAGCCATGTGTACTAACATTGGTTTATTGATTAAACATTATAAACACCGATATTTACAAGACATGAATTTCCTATAAACAATACACAATCAGCAACACCTATTTAGCACTTATAAGTGCAGTTCTCATACAGATTGATCTTCAATTTATGCGACTGGTTAGTCAACGATGACATCATTTCCATGGGCTGTGATTCATTCATGAAGCCTGGTGACACAATGTGGATATACCCATCGTCGTTCCACATCGTTAATCTCTCACCATCGATGGCCACATTTGGCAACACTATCCTGGTTCTCTTGGCATCAGGCAAGTCGTCAGTATCCTCATTATGACGCTTGGTATTCGCCTTCTTATTACCAGGAACTGCAACCAATTTGCGGGTGATGAGGACACTCGTCTTAACACGCCATAGCTGATTTTCAGTCGTCTCCTCTTCAACGAAGGGAACAAGCTCATTACCGATTGGAATCGACTCCTCCTCCTTCACTGGAACCGACTCCTCCTCTGGAACTGGAACCGACTCCTCCTCTGGAACTGGAACCGACTCCTCCTCTGGAACATCCTCCTCCTCCTCCTCCTCTTCACCAGGTGCGTAGACTGGAATGTCCACCTCATTATCCTCCTCCTCCTCCTCCTCCTCCTCCTCGTTGTTGTTGTCATCTTCTTCGTCATCCTGTTCCTCCTCTTCCTCTTCGTTATCGTCATCCTCTTCCTCTTCGTTATCGTCCTCGTCGTCGTCATCGTCATCCTCCTCCTCCTCCTCCTCGTTGACTACGTCATCGTCTTCAACCGGACTGTACAAGGGTACCCATCCTCATCGACATTTTCACTGATAACGACTGGATCATACCTGTTATCGATGAACTTGAAGACACCAGGTGAAACCTCTTCTTTGAATGCAGCTGCTTTGTTATTGATGACGTGTGAATCCATGATGTTCATGTCATCGTCCAACAGTGCGAATTCCCTGATGACGAAGGGATGGTGTTGTCTGAAGATCAATGTGGTCCTGCCATGTTGCAATTCGCGGTGGGTGAAGGGCTTTGAGCACACCACAATCATACTTGTGATAGTAGTCCATGTGCGTGGAAATGCAAAATCGGTGATTCAAATGACCACAAGCTGATTGGAAGACACGTAGACCTTCCTTGAATGCAGCATCGCATGTCACGCATGTCATTCTGTCTGTTGACTTGACCTTGTAATTTGGCATGACACGGGTGTGATCAATCAATTTTTGCACCATTGCATTACACTTCATTTTGAGATTAATGCCAAATAATTGATATGACGAACAGCACGATGTCAGTAGTCCGCGCAGCGTTGTCTTCCTCTTTAGTGGCAGCGAGATCTTTGTAAGCACTTCCCAGGTTGTTAGACAGGTGGTTTTCTATGACCTTATCCATAATCCGTGATTGAACCCGAGCGTAATTGGACACGTCACATATAAATGGCTATATGGTTAACGGTAATTAAACACATACTCAAGCGATAACTCTAACTACACCACCGTAACGATGAATGAAACCGTATCCACTGAGGAGTACAACTTGGACAGACGCGAACGCCGCGAAGGTGTAGTGTTCAAGGGCAAAGAACACAGAGATTATGTCCTCTCGTTGCCTAATCATGGATCGTGCTACACCCAACACCCCATCGATGTTGAGGCATACGCTCAGTCGGATCTCGTGAATCGATGCAATATCATTCTCGATGGGATTCAGGTCACGGAAAAGAATAAAGATCAGATAGATCTATTGAGAAAAACCTGACTCTATTAATGTACAATGAAGTTAATCCTCTCCAAGTCGCGACTGAGTGCAATATCGTCTTGGATAATGTGCAATTCACAACAGAATACGACAAAGAACAGATAGCAAATTTGAGAGACTGTTTCACCGAATTGATATACCAGCCCTGTGGAAACAGCATCTAAAATCACCACCAAGAACCACGTCATTATGAATTTGTTTTAAGGTTCGTGACAGGCATGCGTCTCCGAAGGTTCACAAGGCAGAATGAATACTGTTATCAAATCTGATGATTTATCTTGGACAACTGTCGATAGCGATCCAGAAGACGATGATGAGAGAGTCAGCATCAGTGGTGGTGAACCAATAGCGATCGGCTTAACATTCAAAACAAGTGATAGTAAAATTTGGTCTGAATGTGTGTCTTTGTCTTACGAAGTGTTCAATTCTGATTTTGTAAGTCTAATGTTTGAGTTAAAGTCTTACTGCTACAAATTCAGAATTGGACACTCCGTAAGACAAAACACACATTCACTTCAATAGAGTTAAGTCGACATTGAGTTGAGTCTGCGTGTCACCTGTAGCGGTTAACATTTAAAAAAAAATATTATTAACTTTCTCTCATCTTTATTACGCATGTGAGAGAGTATACGTAACTTTGAATCTCTGGTGTGTGTACTCGCTTGAATGTCGACTAAACTCTATTGAGGTGAATGTGTGTCTTTGTCTTACAGGTGTGCAATTCTGATTTTGTAAGTCTAATGTTTGAATTAAAGTCTAACTGCTACAAATTCAGAATTGGACACTCCTTAAGAGAAAATCTCGCATTAACTTAAATATAGTTAAGTCGACATTTAGTGTGTGCTCGCATTGAGTTGAGTCTGCGTGTCGAAGAGACAACAGCGGCGGTGGCGTCTGTCATTTCATTGGTAGGTGTGTAGTAGTCGTGTTTGTGTGCGTGTGTGTCTTAGCCTTGTATGTGCGTGTGTGTGTTTGTATCATCAACAAGATTATAAATACTTAACTGCGTCTCTACCTTAACAGGCAACCATCATTCATCATTGGAGAAAGAGATAGTTTGGAGCAAGCTAGTCTTCAAACAGTCTACAATCAAAATGACGACGATTCCACACATCAGCCATGCGGATTATATGGAACGTCTCCACACAAAATACATAGCTTATGTGGGTGCTCATACCCACATCGTGGATCGAGTCAAGTTAATTTTTAACACTGTCAGACATCCACCCACATTCCTCTCTTCTATTCCTTGTCTTCGAAATTTAAGATCGTCGACGAAATTTATTTTCCAACAAGTTGAAACACTTCACTAGAAATTTTAGGTTACCTGACGATGTGCAATTATTGTTGTATGTTCTAAGTGTCTTGCATCATGAAATACAGACTGTACATGATGTTAGTCAAGAGCGCGGCAATCAATGTATTGATTTCATGAGAGAATTGGGTTACCGACAAAGACGTTTGCCTTCCATTCTATTGGAAACTTGTCTAAAAGGACACCGATGTAAGGTCGAGTTAATCTAGCATAACGAACACTTCTTCTACTAGCGTTGTAAATGTGAATTCTGTTATCTCCCTCCGAACAACACGGCCCGGCATACTCCGATCCTGGTAAGACCATCATTTCCTTATCGTTGACATTCGTTGAAAACGTACCACACATTACATAACGAGCATTAGTAAAAGTTCTCTTAAAGCCTATTCGTCGAATATGTGTTTGAATCGTCGACAAGATCGCAGGTGTCAGCGTTACGGTTTCACGGGTGCGCATTTCTTTATTCATCGAGACTATGTTTTCCAATTATAAAATTTAACGATCATTTTTTTTGTTGTCGTAACCATGAGTGTGAATACTATAGTCTTTCGACAAAGAACTGTCACTATCCGTGTTTGCAAAACTCGGTCTGTCTGCGAACCCTACCTTAGTCCAAGTATTGAACCGATCATCTTTATTGACGAGAACCTGTAATATATCATTTTGGCAATCTCTGAACAAGTTACGAGAGCACGTTATCCAGATAAAGAAAGGGTTCCCGTAAACATTCCGCCTTGACGTATGTGTTAACACATCCATATGTGAATCAATGGCTAGTTGTTTAATGCTCGACTCGGCCAACACGACACTGATGATAAAAGCAGCCATATCCTGGTCTTGCCAATACCTGTTCCATCGCCAATGACAAAACCCCCTCCATAATTGTTCACTCGTATCTCTTCACGAATTCTCGAGTCATATGTTGCGTTTAACAGAGTTTCAACACTCAAAGAAGGACTCCAACAAGCATGTTTGTAGTATTGAATTAAAGCTAATCGTACGGCGTGTACTTGTACTTGGTTAATCGAAAAAGGTCGTGGTAAACTCTTAGGGTACAGGTTACATGCCACTTCTTGACACAAGCGCACCGATGTTAAAGCTTCGCTTTGATAAATTTTAAACGATGGGGTTGGAAACTTAATACAATTTGTTTCACCGTCGTCATCAAATAACTTTGATAATAATATTTTTGTCTTTGGATTCATTTCTATATTTTTCTAACTCACATGTTTTAAAATAAAACTCAGGCACTACTAAAGTTAAAGTTTATTAAATAGAGAAAAGAAAAGTTTACATGTAGACTGGAACCCTCGTTCGCCATGGTATAGATATTCAACTGCAACCAACTGCTGTCAACTGTAATTGAATAAAATGATATTAGTTATGGTCGTTGCTGGCAACCACTTCCTTCTCCTCCTCTTGTAGTGATATGGGGGTTCTTCTGGGCTCTGGACCACATCTCTACACTTCCATTTAGAACTCGAGGAAGGAAGGAAGTTTAACCGTTACCGAACTCTAGAAATGAATAACGAAAATATATTACAGACGGTATTAAAAAACTATACGAGTATTTCGAAACATCCAATAAAAATATATTGGAACGAACTCTTCGTTGCTGGGTGGACGCACACCACCCATCACATGAACTCTATTGTTGAATACAGGTATGGAGTCGAACGAAGGTGCGACCTGGTACGTCGTGTGGAGGTTCTCGAGGTGCAACGCTAGCACCATACGGAACTCGGACAAAATATCATCCAACGCGATGGACATGAAACGTATACTCGATCGCAAGGCGTGAGACAGCTTCAATGCAAAATCCCAATGAACGGGTTTGTTCATCTGAATTTCGTCTATTGACTGCATTTCGAGTTTGGAGAGACTCGTGTCTGCAAACTGATCGTGTTCTAGTGTGCGTTCGAACTGTTGCAGATGTGCCTGGTAGACACTCTTGACATACAGGCAACTTTTCTTCAAACCATCTTCAACTCCTTGTTTCAATTCATCTATCAAGGATAAGACTAATTGTTGTTCGTTCGAGAAAACTAATTGTTGTTCGTTAGACATCGTAACGGACAGGATGACACTCTGTATTTGTTTAATATAAAAAATAAGGTGAAAAAATAAGGTCTTTGATATCGCGGTATAGAACATAAATCACAATTTGTGAAATTAAAAATATCAAAACGTATTCAATCTAGACACAGATAAGAAAGACTGGGGTTAAATATTTCAAATTTAGTATTAAAACAGACTGGCTTGATCCAATATTTCAAATTTAGGACTGGGGTCCAATATTGTATTGTTGTTGTTGTTAGTGTTATCCTTTTGTCTTTATAACAGAAAGACTGGGGTCCAATATTGTATCGTTACTAAGTATGTGCCATGTGTCACAATCCCCATGCAGCAGGGAAAGCGGGTAGCGTCCAATTCTGATTCTGGTATATCCGAAACGGACACATCGACATTGGATCTTGAGTATTTTCTCTTTTCTTAGATGAAAATGGTAGCTTAGGATAATTCAACCTTTTGCCTATACAACAGAAAGACTGGGGTCCAATATTGTATCGTTGCTAGGTACTGTGTGCCATATAGCGTCCAATTCTGACTTTGGCTTGCACTTTGAATCTTCTTTCTCATTTAACTTTTCTTAGATGAAAATAGCTATATTTCTTTGGTTTTGAAGTGTTTAAAAATTCGATACTTCAAAAAATTTATCAAATTCACACTGCTCAAAAAATATAGTTCAGGTTAAATAAATTATAAATATAATGTATCTGATTCGGATGTGTAGAATCGGACGCTCAGTAAGGCAAAGACATATATTCACCTCAATGAAGTTTAGACGACATTCAGACATCAGAATTGGACGCAATATAGTACAAAGTCACACATTCACCTCAATGGAGTTGAGACGACATTCAATGAAACTCTAAACTCTGTTAAGGTGAATGTGTGTGTTTGACTTATTGAGCGTCCGATTCTGATGTCTATTAAAGTTAGAATTGGACGCTACATAGTACAAAGTCGCACATTCACCTCAATGGAGTTGAGACGACATTCAATGAGACTCTAAACTCTGTTAAGGTGAATGTGTGTGTTTGACTTACTGAGCGTTCGATTCTGATATCTATCAAAGTTAGAATTGGACGCTACATAGTACAAAGTCACACATTCACCTCAATGGAGTTGAGACGACATTCAATGAGAATCTAAACTCTGTTAAGGTGAATGTGTGTGTTTGACTTACTGAGCGTCCGATTCTGATGTCTATCAAAGTTAGAATTGGACGCTACATAGTACAAAGTCACACATTCACCTCAATGGAGTTGAGACGACATTCAATGAGAATCTAAACTCTGTTAAGGTGAATGTGTGTTTGACTTACTGAGCGTCCGATTCTGATATCTATCAAAGATAGAATTGGACGCTACATAGTACAAAGTCACACATTCACCTCAATGGAGTTGAGACGACATTCAATGAGAATCTAAACTCTGTTAAGGTGAATGTGTGTGTTTGACTTACTGAGCGTCCGATTCTGATATCTATCAAAGTTAGAATTGGACGCTACATAGTACAAAGTCACACATTCACCTCAATGGAGTTGAGACGACATTCAATGAGAATCTAAACTCCATTAAGGTGAATGTGTGTTGTCTTACTGATGCATCCAATTCTTAATACGAGTGTTAACAGAATCGGAAGCTCTGAAGACTAAAACACACATTCACCTCAATGGAGTTAGATGACATTTGAATGTCGTCTAAAGTCCATTAAGGTGAATGTGTGTTTGTCTGTTGTGATGCATCCAATTCTTAATACGAGTGTTAACAGAATCGGAAGCTCTGGAAGACTAAAACACACATTCACCTCGGTTAAGGTTAGATGACATTTGAATGTCGTCTAAACTCCATTAAGGTGAATGTGTGTTTGTCTGTTGTGATGCATCCAATTCTTAATACGAGTATTAACAGAATCGGAAGCTCTGGAAGACTAAATCTCGGTTAAGGTTAGATGACATTTGAATGTCGTCTAAACTCCATTAAGGTGAATGTGTGTTTGTCTGTTGTGATGCATCCAATTCTTAATTTGAGTGTTAAGCAACTATTACATACTATGTAACAGTATTGTCAAAATCGGAAGCTCCGGAAGACTAAAACACACATTCACTTCGATTCCTTAAGGCTAATGTGTGTTTTTCTGTTGTGATGCATCCAATTCTTAATTGGAGTGTTAACAGAATCAGAAGCTCCGAAAGATTAATACACACATTCACCTCGATCGAGGTTAGATGACATTTGCACTCTTGTACTTTGTGAGTCCTGGTGAATGTTATTTAAGTTTTTGTCTTGTGAACTTACACTATCGTCTTAACTCTATTGAGGTGAATGTGTGTTTTATCTTAGGAAGCTTACAATGTATAACTCAATCAGTGTTACTCATTTCGGGTGTTTAAAACCAAAGCTAAGTCTACATTTTTATTGTTAACCTTTTTTTTTAAATGTACAAAATAATGTCTTACTCTTTCAAGTGCACTTGGTTATACATGACTTCCATTAATAACCAAATGTAATAAGAAAGTCACCAAGTTAGATTTAACAGCAGCAAGCATAGTGTCAAGTGTGTCTGCATCCTTGCAACGAATTCCGATTTTCTGCACTGTCAATGTAGCGCTAGTTATATCAGACGTCGTCTCGTTGATTGCTTTCCGGTCAAACGACGGAATGGTTACGGTGTGTGTCGTTACTTGCTTGTGATTTGTGTGAGTCGTTTTAAATGTGGATGTCGGACCTGTGTGAAGCACGACATGATGTGCTGACAAGTGTTCAGCGTCCTTGTCCGCTGCAACCACAAAAGCCGACACGTCACTAACGTTTGAATCGTCTCGAGAAACCGTAACACACGTTGGTGTTACCTATGCCGAAGACAAAATTTAATTTAATCGTTGGACAACCTTGTTTTTTCATCCTGGATAAGATTTGATTTTCAACATCACTAGCTCCAAGCAGATGAGAGTATTATTCTAGACACTAGATATCGAGAAATGTGTGTATACAACATGGTGATGTTAAAACATTGTATAGCTGTTGAGGATCAACATCTTTATGATGGATTGTGGTCTTTAGAAAACACCTGTGATTTAGCATGTGTTGATAAGAGATACTACGTCACCATTAGTAGTACGGTGTGGGTGTGTGTGGTGGGTGTGGGTGTGTGGCCCTGCTAAACTGGGTCCAGATTTACCTGATATATTTGCATTTTATATACATTGTTGAAATTATTGCGAACTAAACCGGGGTGTGTGTGGGGTGGGTGGGTGGGTGGTGGCTGGGGCGGCGGCTTAGTAGTAGTAGTAGTAGGAGGCTTAAGGCGGGTGTGAGTGAGTGAGTCACCACCTAAACCACCACCACCACCTAACCTAACCTAAACCACCACCACCACCTAAACCACCACCTACACAGCTGTCACAACCACCCTCTCCCCATTCTCGTGGCAAAATTAATTTCGGACGGATTACGAATCACTATATGTCATGACCCCCCTGCAGATCTGGACCCCACTTGGAAAACAAGAGGGAGGGGTGGGTGGGTGGTAGGGTGGCTCAAACTAGGAGGAGGAGGAGGAGGGAGGGAGGCTACAGATTAGCAGCAGTGGGGTGGGGTGTTGTGGACAAGTTAAAGAACTACGATTATAATATCCGTCTGCGTTATTTTCACTTCAGTTGTCTACCATGTTAGAATTTAGAATCAACCCTTCTAGAACTTGGAAATGAAAGTATCAGACAAATTTGTAATTCTCCTTATGTTACAATTCTTCATGTGTCTACTAATAAGAAGAGGACCAGTCTTGTTGATTTCCATCAGTTTGTTAAGGTTAATTTACCTGCCTCCTTAAAATTATATTTTTCTGTCAGCACTAGAAATCATATTTTTAGTTTCATTAATAAAAGTTTTATCATTTCTTCGAATGTGTTCCATTGTGACATATTTCCATCCAATAGGTTTTTTTTTTTTTTTTTTTACATTGCAGCCTATTGCGCCGGTAGGCTTCTTCCTGGTGGATCCTGATGGTCGGTCCAAGGCTTCTTTCCGGTAGGTCCTGATGGTCGGCCCAGCCCGTTCTGGCGCAGGCGAGTGTTTATAGTGGCGCCATCTTGCATTGGCTCATGCTGCCCTCCCAGAGCTAATCTTTGATCCTAGAATCTAGAGTCCGAGTTGATAGGTGGTCTTCTGGACAGCATGTGGGTAGTTTTAAGCCACTCGGCGGCGGCTGAAAAATCCCAGCTTGGTGGCACCGTGCGGGGATTGAACTCGCGTCCTCCTGAACACGAGGCCGTTACTTTGACGACTCAGCCACCGCCTCCTGTGTTAGGTAAGAACGGAATAAATGAAGTTTTATTTGGATGTAATTGTGATAACGGGATACAAGGATAATAAAAAAGGAAGGAATATTGGGTATATATACAAAAAATTAAATCAATGATTTTATTATTCTATAAAATAGGGATGGGGGTTCACTTTGTACACTCTTGATGAGTTTCATCCAAGGTGGAAAGTAGTAAATGCCCATTTTATTAGGTATCTTCATCTTAATAAATCTAAAACCTAAAAATTCGGTGGTTATATTTGTACTCATGTTTTCTAATAGAAAACATGTCCACAACAACACCAAGAACAAGTCATCTAACAACATTCATCCATTTTTGAATTTAAAATTCGATAAATTAGAATTGTCTAAGTCAGTTCGTCGAAATAATTTTTTGAAGAATTACATTCAGGTTGTAAGAAATTTTAAATTGGGTATTCTACCTGCTGACATATCCAGAGAAATAGAAATCGTTTCTTTGAATGACTCGAATGTAGCTTGCGTCGTGACACCATTAGGTCTTCATGTCGCATTGGTGGCTAGTAAACTTATAGTTTACCCGCGTCAGTACCAATTCGAAAACGTGTTCTGTTCGGAGGGAAAACAACATAGCCTTGTTTTTAATCCTAGTACGTCCAAGTGGAGTAGCGGGTGTAGCATCAACTTTAACATCTTTAAAATCCAACAGTCTTATGGCCGAAGAAAATTTTTATCGCTGAAGGACATATACATTGTAGGAGAAGATCCGACGTTATCTTTGATCAAATATCTCTTTGAGATCAAATGGACAGGACACGGGACGGAACAACACCCTTCACCTGCGGTGATTTTAAAGAGACACATGTTCTTTCTGAACGACGAGCTTTGAGTCTGGTGTTTCTCTTTGGTTTGATGATATTGTTTCTTTTGTTTTTAATAAGGCTAGATGTTGATGTCAAAGTAGATCATGTCAACAGGTACATGAAGATCGTTGAAAAAACACCTCCTGTTTTTTTAAATACTGTCGTGAGTGCTTTAGATGGATTCAAAGACCTTCCTTTTTCCTCAAAGAGAAATATTGACGAATATGTCTACTACCAACAACATCCAGGGCAACTTCTACAGGTTTTGATGTAATTGGTATTTGTCTAATAAAATCATACTATATTCTAGTGTTATTTTTATTTTCCTTACAGCTTATGTTACATTTAATGTTGAAAATATCATCATAGTTTAACACGGTTTCTTCGGGTTACAATTAATATTGAAAATATCATCATAGTTCAACACGGTTTCTTCGGGAACGTAGTCACCCAACATAGAGTCGTAAACAATCTTCGATGCATTGTATACTTCAGGTTTGTAACTTTCCAAAGTTGCTGCATCCGATGTATTAAAAAAACTGCACAAATTCAGATTGCATTCCAAGATAAAATTGGAGAGTTAATCTGCAAACGTTAGCCTTTACCATTGAAAAGACACTAGGACAGAGCAACAACACATCGATATTCCATCCCTTCGATTTTAAAAAGTTCTTATACAGAATGTAAAACAAATACAGAGTCGAAAAGGTTGCATTCTCGTTAGTGTGGAAACTCTTATTTAAATTTAATTTGATTTGAGATAAATAATCATACATCAATATTGCATTAGTGGTAAATTTTTTGTAGTATCCTTTCCAAAGAAGAGATCGAGTACATTGTTTGGTTCAAGCGTTTCTAACCGATACATCGGATTAAATTTAGATTTCATCATTTCCAATAACGAAACCACAAAAGAATGCATTACGTTATGAACCGATATCATATTTTTAAAATCCAAGATACAGAGTCAATCCCATACTTCATGAGTTTTCCCATGTCTTTCCTTCTGCTAGTGTCATCTACCAAGATTGTGAGTAACTCCACCGCTGGGTAAGAACCTAAGACACAACTGAGGTTATTCAGGTTACCATTGTCTTCGTTTATAGACGGAGTTTTATTTAACTTAGCATTTTTTAAATTAAGGTTGTAGAGTATAAACTAGAGATGCGTTTATCATTTTCACTGATTAAGTTCTCCTGAGTAAGAACATCACTTTCGTACATAAAATAATTTCCAGCTCGGTTGTATTCGATAGAAGCACCTATCACATCGACGTTGTCTGTTATCAATTTAGGGTTAGCTTTAAAACTCGGACGCAACAATTTTATTCTATCCTCCAATGATTTGGGTTGTTCAATTTCCATTTTGATAGTGGTGGTGGTGGAGGAGGCTCCTCTCGTGGGGGATCTTCTGGTGCACTATCTACCTCTGCATCTCCCACAATCATTGCTACCTCTGCATCTCCCACAATCATTGGTGCAGGCTCTTCTGGTGTTTGATATCCTGGTATTGTATCTACCACAATCATTGATGTAGGATCTAATGCTGCAGGTGTAGGCTCTCCTGGTGGTGAAAGTGGTGGTGGTGGTGGTAGCGGTGATAGTGGTGGTGGCGGTGGCATTGGTTGCAAAGGTAGCGGTGGTGGTGATGGTGGCGGTGGTAGCGGTGGCATTGGTTGCAAAGGTAGCGGTGGTGGTGATGCTGGATCATTTAGGCTTTCTTCCATTTCCATTTGTATCGAATTATTTTCAACATTCGAGCTTTCTTCTATGGTGTCATTGCTAACCGGCTCATTTAAAAGGGCTTCTTCTGTGCTTTCTGTTATTGAATCGCTCATTCAGGATGGAAAAGGACAACAACAACGACAGTAGCTTTAAGTCAGTTGCTTCTGCTACGTTGAAGGAATTGAATTATTATTATAAAACTTTAAAACAATGTATATCGTCACAACCAGAAATACGAAAACATTGTTATAACAATCAGGTGAATCACAAAGGTCAGGTTCTCGGTTGTTCTCACTGTCAACAGAGTTACAATAGTCATCTGGATGATGAAGAAGATTCAGACCGCACGCAAGATATACTTACAACAGCTGCGTTCTATGGCTTGATTCTCTCTACTGGATCGCTAACCAATTCAAATTTAGTTTCTTTGTGTTCTAGGTTGCAGAAACACGATAGGAGTCTTGCGTCGTTAAATTACGACAGTTTTGTCGACGTTGTATATAGTGATTTTGATCCGCTCGAGGTGGATCTCTTGAATCAACATCAACAGCAACAACCACATCAGCAGCATCAAGACAACCGCAACGACAAGAAAAAGGATGAATCCGTACTTGAGACAATTGAAGTCGGTGATGATTGCCCCTTACTCGGCGACACCTTCGTGAGAGAGAGTGTTGAACGACCAACTGTCGACTCTATACCACGCGTTAGAGTTGTACGATCAAAATCTCGACGGTGAGAAATATTTATCTTCAAATACAGCTTCGGATGCTAACATCATTACATGCACTATGTTTTCAGAAACACCCATGACCAGAGACATGTTACCCGGACAGTACAACTCTAACATGTTAAAGTTAGTCGCCTCAAGCGGATCTGTTGTACCAGTGCGAGGATTACACAGTCGTCCGGTCACTTGCAGTATAACTGCGACACCAGTGTTAATCAGCAACTCTTTCTTGTTAAAGTTTTTTTGTGGACAAGGCTATGTATAATAGAATGTTAGTCTTCAATCTCGAAACTGACTTCACTACTGTTAATAAAAACATCAATGTGGAAATCGGAGAACGAATGATTGCGGCTTGGATGAAAGTGTGTCACGCTCGTCACATCATGCGTCTCTATCCTGAGTTGTCCTCATCCGTGTTGATGAACGATTGTGTTAATGATTGGATTTGCGTTTCTGGTCGTAAAGATGTCACCGACCCAGAACAAATCATTACTCTTTTTTCAACAGTATTTCTCAAGCATGTTAAAACTAAAAAAGTGCTCAAATTAAGTGAGAATAGTAATGTTGTTAAGTTAAACGAATCAGCTAATTCTTTCTTGCATGCTTACGGATCTCTTCTCTTGGCGTCTCGACCTAGTCCTGTTGTTGTTCAGAACGGACGACAATCGCTACCGAGATGTTCGCCAAGGTTGGTGGATTTTCGATCTAGTCCTGTTGTTATTCAGAATCGACGACAATCGATGACGAGAAGTAATAGCTG
This sequence comes from Eriocheir sinensis, assembly GCF_024679095.1. NCBI lineage: Eukaryota > Metazoa > Arthropoda > Malacostraca > Decapoda > Varunidae > Eriocheir > Eriocheir sinensis. The sequence goes on along the minus strand of NW_026110918.1, from coordinate 39,892 downwards.
CTCACCATCTTCACCCAAAGTAGCGGCAAGTTCTCCTCTGGAGAGAGTCATCATATATTCGGTAGGTCAAGCCGTCTCACTTATTAATGTGTTCCTTAACATTGCACATTTTCTTCAGAAAACGGATGTCGATAACACTTTAGATGCATTGAAGAGTGAAATTGAGAAAGTTCGTTTACCGTATTTAGACTTGGCACAAATTAGAAATATTTTAGAAAAAACTGACATGTCTGTTCTTACTAATGATCCTCACGGATTCTTGAACACTGTGACGTAGTCTCTAGCAAAAATAGTAGTGATGTAACAATACTGTGACGTAGTCTAATAATAACACGAGGGTGATAATCACCTGCAAAAACACGAGGGTGTTAATTGCACATATAGTAGTGACGTAATAACACTGTGACGTAGTCTAATAATAACACGAGGGTGATAATCACCTGCAAAAAACACGAGGGTGGTGTGAACAACGTTCAAAACTTTTTTAATCAGGAAAGGAAACTAGTAAACAACAATGAAGCAGCAGCAGCAGCAGCGATCGACTTTACCAGTAAAGGACCGAAGGATCTTCCGATTTCGGATATCCTATCTTTTCTCAAAAACGATTTTGAAAATATTATGAAATGTATAATAAGTCGTTTAATGGTATTGGTAAGCGAAAAAGAATTTGAAATTATTGCCGATCTTTGTAAAGAAATAATTAAAATTATGGTTGATAGTATACACGTGGCTGTTAATCCCCCCAAAAATTTAGAGAATGTAAGCACTACAGTTATACTCGAGAGCAATGCCACAGGGGTGTACATAGACGGGGATGGCTTGATCTCACATCTGTCCGATGTTCAAAGACCAGATCAAACCTTAAAGACATCAGACACAATTTGATAAGAAATCTACTTAAGATTATCAAAGCCTATAAAATCAACACGTATCTCACCAATAATTCACTCAAAGAAACTATGTATGAAAATATCTTCACGGCTGCTATTCCGTTCTCTTCTGTGTTCGCAAGGTTCTTGTATGACGACATCGAAGGTTATGGTGCACACCTACAAGCTGTGTTAGCAGAATTAAAACTTTGATTCAATAAAATATATATTTATAACTAACATGTCTTAATAGCCAAAAAGTGGGGTCCGGTATTTTACGTCTCCGTGCAAGACAAAAGCAATGACTTATGCTTTAATTTCGCAACATGTGGATGAGGGATACACGAACTAAACTACATGACATGTGAGGTAAACAAAGTGTATACACAAGGTATCGACAGGGTGGGGTCCGGATCTACATAGGGGTATACACAAGGTATCGACAGAGTGGGGTCCGGATCTACATAGGGGTATACACAAGGTATCGACAGAGTGGGGTCCGGATCTACATAGGGGTATACACAAGATATCGACAGAGTGGGGTCCGGATCTACATAGGGGTATACACAAGATATCGACAGAGTGGGGTCCGGATCTACATAGGGGTATACACAAGATATCGACAGAGTGGGGTCCGGATCTACTCTCGTAATGAGAAGGTAAAAAATATTATATATGAATAAGTTTACTTGAGGTAAGTGATTACAGCTAAATCAAAATGTAACATTAACTTTTAAGTCAAAATGAATTTAAATATGATGATGTTGCAACCAAAACACACTACAATGATGTCATTTCCTTGGTATTTAAATGCTCATCAAATCAGTCCGTGTCTCTTAGTGTTACTCCGACACCATGCTCTCTAACTTCCGGAGTTTCGTCCCTACAGTGACTAGGTGCTGAGGTTGACAAATCTAAAGCCAATCGATCTTCGGGTCTCACGTCGCTCTCGTCTGATTTGTTTTTCTCGTATGACTTGTCGCCGCTTAGAAGATCAATCATCATTTCAGAAGATACACCGCGTGCATTGATGACTCGTTTTACACAAACGCTCGACTGTTTCTTAGTATTGTTTACCAGATCATAGGCGTCTTCCATTCCGTACTTAGTGGTGCTCAACACAATCTTGTTACTCTTGATGGTGTGACTCTTAGTACAGTTCATAACTTCCGTCTTAATTCTTTTGCTGTTAGTAGGTAACGATTTTGAAAAGAGTAAAAATGACATTGGAATTAGTAGTGTCTTGTGCTTCTCAATGAACTCCAAACACTTTTCTTCGTGAAAGACTAGAAACGCTTTATTCAAAACATCTAATTCTTTTATGGCAATATCGACTTCTGCTCTTTTGGCCACCTTGTGTATCTGATTTCCAATAGCAGTAGAAGATACTTTGATTAAGTGTTCGTCGATTCCACTAAAATGTTGGTCCTTCACGGAAAAGATAGGACTTATCTCATTTCTTTTAATCACAAGGGTCGTGCGTGACATAATCGCTTCGGCCACCATGGATAATCCCTGTTGGATCTTCAGATCTGCTTGTTTAAGGTCGTCCAGCGGCGGCGGTGGTTCCGGAGTTAAACTCAGAGTAGTGGAAGTAACGCGATTTGTATTGGCTTCGTCGTCGTCATCATTATTTTCATAACAATCAGGGTACGGTTCATCAGGTTCGGGTGGTGGATGTTTAGATAGTTTTCTTGGTATGGGTATAGGTGGTTCGTGTTTTCTTTTCAGATCATTTAAGCCAGCAAAAGAGGTAAAGTTTTCTCCAAAACACATAGCCATAACGACGTTCGTTTGTTGTGATACTGCCACTGCACGCTGTTCTTCTCATACATTAAAGTTTTCAAATATACTTTTAATATTTATGTAGTGACTCAATTGTAAATTTGATTTCATCGAATATTCGCAAGACTACAATGTCCTTTGTCAAAGGTATCAAACCGGTCATCGCCATCAAGATGTTACCCACACTACAGTTGTCGAAAGTCGAGAAGAAATCGGACAGAGCCAGTTCGAATACTTCCTGCATGGGATTAGCTAGTGAGAGATACGCCTTGATCGTCAACATTTTTGATTTGTTGCTTTCCTCAGGAGCTTATGTCATAGGAACGCTCAACCTAATGTTTTTTGACACTCGTCTTCCTGAGCGATCCTCTAACCGTAAGTCAAGCTGCCCGTTGCACGTGGATCTCATCAACTTGGCGGCGGAATGTTTGAGAAGAAAAACACTATCTAGACTTCAAGAGGGAGTTCCGGCCGATCGAATTATGAACGCAATCGTTGACAATTTCGTCAATGTTTCAAACAAGACCAGAAAAAAACATTCAGGTGCCTTTCGACAAGAACACCCACTGCAGTAGACAATTAATCGATAATTTAAATCAAAGAGGGGTACTAAGCACTTTCTCCAAATTCTGTAATTCAGTTAACAAAAGATTATCGGGTGGTAGTGATGGTAACGATAGTGGCTGCTTCATCGGTGATGATGTGCACACTACAGCAGCATTGCCCAACGGTGTTCGCACTGGATCATATCCGTATGTCACCACTCGCAACTCAGGCGAACATACTCTAGCTTCGTATGTGGTTGGCAGTATTTTAACAGTTCCTTCCCTAATCAAAGCTACCAGTTCGAAAGTCGAGCATGACATACAACCACCAGCAACAGGTTGAATGTGCAGAGGTGAAGGAAATCGATCGAGTGAAGGTGTTTAAGGAAGGGTTAATCGCAACCGGTCTTTTGGAAGATGCTGCAAAGATCGGAAAATGTCTTGATAAACAACCCCATGACGATGCAGCCCTCGCCCTAACTAAGACACTCATGTTCACCTACAACGGCATGGGTGTGAACCCGTCAACCATGGTCAATTATTATACATTATACAGATATTATAAAAACATATGAGTTTAACATATACAAGCTACAGCAACTGCAAAACACTAGAAACTAAAATTTATCAGAAACTACAAAACACTACTTTCATCATTGGTAACAGTCACATCATAAGTACGATTCCGTGATAACAATCGTCGTGTAGTTCTAAATACTACAAAGACAATAGAAGTAACATAAACCAGTAAACAAATAACAATGAAAAATGCCAAGATAGAATAAACGCTGACTCCAGCCTTTAATTCTTCTTTGACATAGACAGTCCTGTTGATGGTAATAACATTCAGTTCAGATTCAATCCTTTCGGATGAAATAGGTACAATGTTAACATACATATGCCAGTTAAAAAAGAAATTAATAACAGTAGAATGATTGTAGACATTAACACAGATGAGATTGGTGATGCGGTCACGACTCAACACACGTGAAACTTGTTGAAGTGTGTTGTAATTGTGTGTGTCATACAAAGGATAAAACATTAAAGATGAATTCATGAATTTCATGTGACGTTCAGCGTTTGTAATGTACCAGTTAGAATACATCGGTGGAGCGGTCAGATTTTTAATACATCTCCTGTCAAAATTGTCAAATTCTTGAACATCGTACACGATTTTGGAATCGGCTCTTATATTTGCAGAATAATAAAAAAAAATGAAGCGTTTGTATTCAGGTCTAAAAATTGATTTTTGAAATCTTCCGATAAATGGTTCAATTCAATTCTCAAACTAAATCCATGTTCCAATAAGAGACTAAATACTCCTTTGACACAACGACAATCCTTTTCAACTTCTTTATCAACGGTGAACCATGCGAGTGTATAATCACGAACATTGTCCTCATTGGTAAGTCGAACTGTAATAGTCATTGTATTTCTGGAGCCTTTCCAAAATAAGTCATCGGGTTCGGTTAAAATGATTGTAAACAGTTCTTTATCAAGATCTCTTTCACTTCTTAGTCCTCTTATTCCTCTTTCTTGTGAATCTATCTCTTCTCCGGAACCGTAATCATATGTAGTTGTATTCTCAAACTCTTCCGCGGGATTGGTGGTGACGTCATCTGGCTCTGGAGTAGTAATAGTGGTAGTAGTAGTTTGAATTATTGGACGAGGAGGCACTGTAGCTTCTAATGAAGGATAATTATTGGGTTCCAGAGGAGACTTGATCTGAGTTTCAAAATCCATTTTATCGATGAACTTTTTACAGTTACACGAATGAATCTCCCAGGTTAAAGGTACACTAGCTGGATACTTATCACTAAAGTAATTTTTGTCACTGGAGATATAAGGCAAGTTTTTTGATTCTTCAAAAGCGTTATTCAGAAATCCAACTGGTGTGAAGATGGTCGATGCCAGTATCTTGCCATTTTGAGAAAAGGCAATGGACGGATAAACAACTGAAGAGAACAAGGACAGCGGCGGGTCGCCACCATTGTCAGGGAATTGGACTGTGATGATGGCGAGTAGCAACATCAGCAACAGTTGAAAGATCCCACTTATTTTCATCTTGTCACGTTGTCTCTGTTCTTCTATTCTATCTTTGTCCTCTTCTACTCCAGAAGAAACCAACCGAGTCAGGACTGCCAAGTATGGTCACTCGCCAACACACAGATCCGAGTGTTTGGATGGAGGCCGTCCTCCTTTCTTTTATTAATGACTCGGTAGATGCCTGGCATCGTTAGACAGATGATTAAAAATTTTTAAAAAATGGTTCCGATTTTTTTCTAAGAAGTGAACCAAGAAATTAAATGTCGTAATGAGTCACAAGACACCGCCCACTGCCGCTACTTCCAACCCAAAAATTGCATGTCATGATGTGTGCTTTTAGATGATATATGCGTGACTGAAACACAATAAGATAAATGGACGTTCTTTGTTTTGGTATGTCTCTCACTTTAATGTTTTCTTGGTCAATTCAGATATGGTTGTTCTGTACTTTAATAACATTTTCATGTTTTCTTTATAGTGTTGAAACAGACTGATTGAAAATGGATAGATTCCATAGCCGGTAATAAAACACTCGGTCAGATACTGGTTCGATGGATTTTTGTCTGATTTGTTGTTGTTGTCCGATATAGCAGCAGCAGCAGCAGCAGCAATGTTTATATTCTTACAACCGTTGTGTGATTTCTTGACGATATGAATCAAATGATGGTTCAATTGTGTCTTTCGGTGCTTCCGATTCTGACTTTGTAATTGCTGAATGTGAAGTCTTTGGCTTCCAATTTAGGTAATTTAAAAATTAGTTAATACGCAATACTAAGAGAATTACCCATGTAAAAAAAGTAGATCTTATGAATTTTTTAAACTAAAATACCACATTCGTCCAATCTTGTTATTTAAAACATTGTGATATCTGCAACACAATGAAGAGTTGTTGTTGTTGTATCAATACTAAATTTTGGATAATAAAAATCTAATGTAATGATGTTTTTTTTAATACGTTCATCTACTTCCTAATTCGTGACATTACATTTCTCCCAAGGATCTATATAGGGAGATGTACACATGAGGTATACAAACCAGTAACACACTGACTTAAAGCACCGATTCTGACTTTGTAGTTGCTGAATGTGAAGTCTTTGGCTTCCAATTTAGGTAATTTAAAAATTAGCTAATACACAATGTCAGTACAAACTTATATTGATACATGAATATTGTCTCAAACTGAGCGTAAGATTCTGATAGTACACAACCAACAATGTGGTATGTTACAACTGAATGTCGTCTAAACTCTATCGAGGTGAATGTGTGTCTTTGTCTTCCGAAGCTTCCGATTCTGAATCTAGTTCGTACTGAATGTCGTCTAACCTTGTGTGAGGTGAATGTGTGTCTTTATCTTCTGAAGCTTCCGATTCTGAATCTAGTTCGTACTGAAAAAAACATCAGTCTTCTTTATTTATTATTATTTCAACTTTATTAGCTTAAAACACTAGAACACAATGTACCTAACAGATCATTCATATTTTTTAATTGCCGACCCAAATGAGAAGAATGGGCGATAATGGTAGCTGGGTACCAATCCTCATTCAAGATAATATTCCTCACTGTATCGTGAAGTTCCAGAGACGAGATGGCATTCGTTCCTGGAATATTATTATTTAGGTTTTCGCGTGCACCCTCTGCAAATCTCCTCTTCTGACTGCCACCGTCACTGGTGGTAGCTCCATCCCAAGCGCTAGCTTTATAGTTAACCCAAACCGAACGCACTTTGTCGTTTGCTGTGCCGTAAACTTTATTCACATCACCTGTATTCTTTAACATCCTTGATATTTCTTGGTCTTGATCGAAGAGTTCATCGTCTTCGTCCGATGATCCTTTAGATGACGGCATCTTACCGAGCATATTGATTGTTTCCTGACACAGTTGTGAAGCTACTCTTTCAATACAGAAATATATTTTAGTAATCAGAACAGCCCATTCTAGATCACGACTCATCAATAATTCCAATTGAGACGCACCCAGAGCATTGATATTCGAAGCTTCGATGTTTGGTCTCTGCCAAGGTAATACCAACATCCCATGTCGAACGGTCATCGCTTCTGTTGATGTCACATTTTGCCAATCATTTTGGGTAAGTACGTTGTGTCAACCATATCTCTCGCTAACACTTTATGATTAGCTTCAAAAAGAAACCTCTCGACGATCTTAACAATCAAATCAAATTCGTTCTGCAAGGTGGCAGGAGGATAGATGTTAACCATTTTGTCAATGTAGCATGTCACGTAACCCAAGAACCTACCATTGTCAACTCTATTAATTCCTTGTCCAAAAGTTGCTTCGTTCAACAGCGATTGATTACCAATCCCATTCGGTCCCAGTATTTCGAGTTTAGGAAATTCGGAGAATTTCAAAAGCGTTGCACGGTACTTTCATGTTACCCATGCGCGTTACAATTCGTTTGGTCGGACATCTCTCCACTCTTGAACCGTCCATCTGTACACCGCCATATGGTATATATTTCTCGTGGTTACGTACTGACCTCAAATTACTCAACCCTACTCCTCCACCTTTGCCTCCTTTGTTACACAATCTACTTCCACTGGAAAGCAGGTTCAATTTTGATTTCAATCTAGCTTCCATCTCGTTTAAAGATTGCCAAGAATAATTTTTGAAGTACGTATGATCAATCAAGGATAGGATGGGTATGATACTGCTGTTGTTACCATCGTTCTGTTCGACTCTCCAAGCTCTGAAGGCACACTCGGTCGTGAAGGGCGCGGACATTATGACCACGGGGAGGTAACCCGTCACATATGCTGAGAATGCACCCTCATCGGATTGTGAAGCAGCGTTTTCAAACGGATAGAACATTAACTCGGCCGACTTGTAAAGAAAACGAATGATAAGCACGTAGATTATCAAATTAATCGGATCGGCAGACCTGTTAGTGTATCTTGAGAAAAAGAGAAAGCAGTATATCATGATGATCATACCGCGATCCTCTAACTGTAATTCAGATTCCTTGAACCTGCCTAGGACGTCTTTCAACGGAAAGCGGATCACATCCGAGCGCACTGGGTTCACCTGACGACGATACAGACCGTTTTTCAAAAATCGACGGTGATTCATACACATTAAAATAAAACGATAAGTTCAGTGGGTGACTGAGAAGTTAAGTTCATCTGCTTTAACGTGTGACACTTGCAGTTTGTCGTTTGACATTCAATTAACCAAACTTCATCGTCAAGAAACAAAGGATTGAAAGAATCTAACGTTTCGGGTATACGCATCAGACAAGCGTCCACGTTCTTCTGATCAAAGAGAGTTTCCATTATTTTGGTTGGGTTGAAGGCAGCATTTGTTATTGTAGAGATGAGATTCTTTTCGCTGTCAGCGTCAGGTGTATACTGGAAGGATTTAAATATAGTTTTTGAATCGGGATTCAGAATATCTTTAATGACCAAGTTGGTCAGTTCTAAACACTCAGACTTGGCATCGCGCAAGTCGGGGGTGTGTGCCAGTTGAGTAATGCACTTCAGAGCTCTGTGCGACCACTCTTCCACGACTCGTCGTTCGTCAGTATCCATTCTATCGATTCTCTGTCTAATTAAATCGAGGTTGGAGACACATGCCTGTCTCATCCTTCACACAAGCGTAATTCTGTTCATGCATGATGATGGACAGACGGAGACTCGCGAGGTGGGGCGGGGTGTAAGTATGTTAATCAGATGCTTGATATCGGTCACCAGACGGACGTCGTCGGGTACTGTCCTGTTCACACAGCGAGTGCAGCGTCTTAATTTTTTACATACTGCTGCTCTAGCAACGGTTGCCTATGAAAATGAAACGACCAATGTATGTACTCAGCGACGCTAGTGACGCTAAATACCACTCGAAGTTGCAAAATCAGAAGGTTTAATCACGGCTATTAAAATGCTGTTAAACGCTAACGATATTAATCCTCCCACCGTTACTGTATCATCTGTAGTTTTGGCCCGTCGTGGTTCTTGCCTCCAATCAAAGCAGCTAAGGCAAACTTCCGTAACAATCTTAAACGCGGCGTGTCAGTTTACAGCCAATTAATGACACAACGTGCGATAGTAGAATTAAAGCCGACATACTTGCATCCAAAATGGCGTCTAACTGATGAGGCTAAACGACGTCTAACTGATTTCAACTTCTTAAGACAGTTTCCTGTTCTCAACATTCTCAATGGGTACGAGGTAGCCGTCAAGAGTTTTCTCCATTCCGCAACCGTGCTCGGTAATTCACCTCGTCCGTCTAAGCGATCTCTGATAGACACTCATCTAATGTACGAGAAATCTCTGGATACACCCACTCGACTCTTGATCGGTAGGTTAAAGAGGATATCGGCTCTTCTATGTTATGGTTTGATCGATGTACTAATCTGGAAACAAAACATGGTCAGACACAGTAAATTGAGTTTCACGAGCATCCCCGTTGATGTGGACTACCAGGGTATGATCCGACAGATTCACGCGAGATGCATCACCTTTATCAACAGCGAAGAGGTCACTGTGCTCGACCAACATGTCATTCCTTCTCTATCGACGTTCGTCGTTTTATTATCATTGGGTCTAATAGCTGTCGATGATGTGAGTATACTGGGGGTCTTTTATGAGGTCGTATTAGGATTGGATGTGTTAGATAAACTCCAAGTGGTGATTTCAGGCGAGTACAGGTTTTTATTGAACTCGATAAAAGACATGTCAATGAAAGAAAATACATACGGCAGATTGAGCGCACACCGTCACACTTCACGGAAGAAATCTTGCAACGCTTGGCACAAGAGCGGAGTAGACGCGCATCGCGCACTCCCGAACAAACGGCCATGGAAGATGCGGTACCGTTCGCAATCGACGTGTCGTTATCCGATGAAGATGCCATTCAATATCTGTATCTTAGTCTTAGAGAGGAAGGTTTTCCACAAAATCAAGAAGAGTCAATCCAACGTCTCTTCACTCACTCAAGAAAAAAACAGGTGTTACACAGTAGTTTCGATATATCTTTTCAAATCCTAATTACGTTTTTACACCCTATGGAATTGGATGTTCATAACTTCGGGTGCTTTATTCAATTCTCCTACTAATCCCACCACTCGTAACCTAATGGTTAACGTAATGATCAAGGACATGCACGCATTACTCGTCTGTTCGGTGTGTCACAACGGCTTTGTGGCTAAACATAATGACACTTACAATATGTTTCAACACGTCTCTGAAAATCAGACACATTTAATATCTGCTATGATCGATGCGTTGTACATGCTTTCGCAGGAGGAAGACGCAACCCGACTAAACCTCGACGAATCCCAACTCTTCGATCTGATAATATCTTATCGAGGTAACACACCTGTTTACGAGTTAGACGAGAAGGCCAACAATCTAAGTCTTAATGAGAAAAGAATTATGTCGATTCGAGGTAAATCTGCATCTCGAGCCTTCGCTGCAATCGGTCTCTACTCATTGTTATACAGCATACAGTTGAGTGATCTCCCTATCGAAGATAAAGATATAATGCGTCTGTTACAGACTTGGACTGTATCTTCCAAAATTGTATATTCCACTAGACCGAACAACAACAATGAAGAAGAAGAACGTCTGGCTTCGAGAGACAGACACAATATGTTCTTTGGGACACGCAACGCTGTGCGTGTCCGTCCCAACGTAATGGACGATTCGTTTCTACCCTCCTTTCCAGTTCCGTTGAATCTAATATTGAAACAAGATGAGAGATATAGTAGTGATAGTTTTAAAGACCTAAAATATTACAAATCATTCAAAGATAGTTTTGTCAACACTATCGAAAAATATGCCGAAGAAATGAGCGCTGTTAAAAGTAAATTGAAAGGCTCATTGAAATAAGAACCGCTAGTAGCTTCCGATAGTCAACCCGTACAGTATACTTCATTACTATATGTGCAATTAACACCCTCGTGATTTTGCAGGTGATTATCACCCTCATGATATTACTAGACTACGTCACAGTATTGTTACATCACTACTATTTTTGCAGAATCTAGAGACTACGTCACAATATTGTTACGTCACTATTATATGTGCAATTAACACCCTCGTGTTTTTTTGCAGGTGATTATCACCCTCGTGTTATTATTAGACTACGTCACAGTGTTGTTACGTCACTACTATATGTGCATTACTATTTTTGCAGAATCTAGAGACTACGTCACAATATTGTTACGTCACTACTACATGTGCAATTAACACCCTCGTGTTTTCTCACCCTCGTGTTATTATTAGACTACGTCACAGTGTGTTACGTCACTACTATATGTGCATTACTATTTTTGCAGAATCTAGAGACTACGTCACAATATTGTTACGTCACTACTACATGTGCAATTAACACCCTCGTGTTTTTTTGCAGGTGATGTGTACACCCCTATGCAGATCTGGACCCCACTCTGCACTCTGTTTATCGATGTATACATCCTCATGCAGATCTGCACCCACTTTGTTTTTCATGCAGTTATATAATCTGAAGTTCGTGTGTCCCTCATCCACATGTTGCAAAATTAAAGCACAAGCCACTGAAGTTGTCTTGCACGTAGACGTAAAATATCGGACCCCACTTTTTGGCTTCTTACGGTTGCGGAGCGTTAGATTTTTCCTTCTCCAGCACTCGCTCTACAGACTGTGAGCAGTTTTGGTTTTTGGTTTTAGTCTGTATTTATTCAACATGTTATACTAAAAATTCTATTTAACGTTGATTTGTAGTTTCAAAAGTAAGTAGCGCAATTTGCGACTTGTAATTCTATTTCAATTTATAAATCTAGAATACACATTGCACATTGGGTACTCACCATTAACTTGAATTAACTTCAGACGGTTACTGCGTTCAGTAAACTATATAAAAAATCATGCTGATTTTAATATTGATAATTTGTTTACCTAAACTACATTTTTTAAGCAGTGAGAAATTGATAATTTTGGTACCTAAACTACATTTTTTAAGCAGTGAGAAATTGATAATTTTGGTACTTAAACTACATTTTTTAAGCAGTGAGAAATTGATAATTTTGGTGAGTATCTAATATTCAAACCTACAAAAAAGGTAGAAAACATTGAGATAACTGGTGAAATATAATCGTGTCCTTGGCTTTCAAAACTTCCAAAACAAACAAAACTTCCGAAACATGTTAGAGGACGTCGTCTAACCTCTGTTGAGATGAATGTGTGTCTTTGTCTTACAAAGCTACCGGTTCTCAAACATGTGAAATAAAGATAGGGACACACACATTGAATGTCGTCTAACCTCTATTGAGGTGAATGTGTGTTTTTGTCTTGCAAAGCTTCCGATTTTCACATGTGAAATACAATTCAAAATTAGCTAGTAAAGAGTTGATTTGGAGTTTGGACGACATTTATATTACACATCCGAAACATGTTAGTAAGAGTTTGGAAGATAGATATAGTTACAGTTGAATGTCGTCTAACCTCTGTTGAGATGAATGTGTCTGTCACATTGAATGTCGTCTAATCTCTGTTGAGGTGAATGTGTGTTTTTGTCTTGCAAAGCTTCCGTTTTTCACGTGAAATACAATTCAAAATTATCACGGTAGAGATTTGATTTTGAGTTGACGACATTTATTGGTACTATTGGGACACATATTCCTCAGTTAAAGATTACACAGAGTCTGACATAATTATGTCTCGAACTCTGTTTTGTTTCAGTGTACATTGGTGTCACCTGCAGCGATGCAGCGGATAACATTTTTTTTTATTTCGATGCTGTCGTCTAACAAACAATACTGTGTAACAGTATGTTACAGTTTTCGAATCAGAAGTCGCGTTAGTAGTTTTCAAAGACTCTTCAGTCTCTTGTTCATCGTTGATACAAGTGATGGTCTTTAGGATGTCGTGTTGAGCCGCTTCTGCATCAGATGTGTGCCTGGTGGTGAAGAGCGCATCGGATTCTGGAGTAGGTGGATTGTTTACTTCCTCTAACAACACCGACCATAGTTTTTCGAGTTGAAGGTTTTCAAATTTCATATTGGAAACAATCACCTGGTTATTTGAAATTATAAGTCCTTTGTCTCTCTTGAGATATCTAAATACCATCTGAACGATACCTACGACTTGCAATTTTATATTCGACTCGGTGACATTATCGATGTACTGGATCACGTAAAGTATTTTGTTAAATTTTTCGACTAGTCGATTACGATCTTCACGTTTCTTCATTAAGAATATATCTTTGACATGCGAGAGACACCCGTCTATGTCTTTGAGGTAACCCATTGAGTCATCAACCATAAAACTCAAGTGGGATTGAAAGTGTTCATGTTGAATTATTTCGTTGTATAATTTTTTGATTCGGTCAGTTGATTTGTTCTTTAGAGGCCAAGGCGGAGGTGGTGTCTGTTGGGACGACCGACCATCACCCACCACTGAGGTGGCTTCTTCTTCATTGTTGTTGATGACTGCGGCGGCAGTTTCGTGTTGGGTCAGAGTGTCGGTGCGAGTCTTGAATCGATCTGAGTTGTTGTTGTCGATAGACACTCCATAACCAGACGTTAGTACTTTGCAACACAATCCGCTGATGTAGTAATCAAAATCAACGAATTCGTGTCGGTTTCGAAATGGCATCTTAGAAGCTATTGGATGAAATAACAAACGTCTTTTCCACTCGTTTGAATCGATCGCGTTGGCGGGACCTTGCGACACACGGGCAGCGAATTTCATCTTGCTATTGAATTCGTGAATGTAGTACAACCATTCCTTCAACCTCTCAGTTTTCACGACTCCTAAAATAGTGGCAAGATACTCATTCGAGATTCTAATTTTATTCTCTATAACTTGTAGATGGTGATAAGGATAAGAGAAATCACCAGGTTTGGTGTTAGCAGGAAGACTTAAATTTCGACAACCTTTCGGATCGAGAACCAAATATTGCACCGGTGAGCTAACATTAGTTTTGGTGGTGGATTCTTGTACAGCCGCTACTATGAGAGGCATGTTCTTGATTAACAAGTCAGTCTGGATCGCTAACACCATCTCTAATCTGCCAATATGTTCAGCTTTCGATTCAGGACGCTGAGTTAACACAGTCGGATAGAAGATAACTTTCAATGCTGACATAGTGATATTGGTCTGAAAAGCAACATCAAACATAGGAGAGTTGGCTTGAGCTGACGGGAGCAACAATTTTTTGAGAATTGGATCAACGAAACACGTTCGCTCGTATCTGGAAGTTTCTTGTCTGTAGAGATTGACCAGAGTCACGAGTTCGGAGAATAGAGTCGACTGGGGTACAATCTTGCCTTTGTCCTTGTTAAACATGTTCACCTTATCGTTGATGAGTGACATCAAATCATCATAATCACTGCTGTCATCTGAAGGTTGAAAGGTTTCATTATTTTCACGATTAAATGTATTTTTTTTAATTTGCGAAGGGTTGTTCATAAAGAGGTAGTATGATCCACTTTCATCTTTCTGTTTCAGATCGTACTCTACGACGAATCTTCCGCTCTAGAGTCGGTTGTGTTGATTAGAGCTAGAAACAGTTTTGTTACCCAGAGACAGAGACAGAGGATGTTTATTGAAAGACATAATAGAGGGATCATATAACCGATTATCAACGGTAAATACCGTCTTCATACCTTCCTCATTATCAATCCGTAACTCAATATTGGAATCAGGAAAAGCTTGGTAACGCATGATGTAGGGCCGCACATCTTGGTTGGCGTGGATGCCTCCATTCATGTCATAGACATCGGCGTTAAACAACGCGTTGTGTGTAAGGTTACTTTGTTTAGCAACATTGGATTCCATTGATGATACTGTGACGGAGGCAATTGTGTACTGTCTCTCTTGTCTTGCATATTTTCTTAAACGCTGCCACCGAACATTTCATCAGTACTTTATCTTCACTGCCTTTTCCAACGCTCATTATTTGAATGGGATCCATCATGTCAAAATTTGATTCTCCGTTATCACATTTCATGTTAGTCGATATCTCTTCTTCTCTGGTTTCCTTCATGTAATTTAAGAGAGTGTCCTGCATACTGCTACTGCTGCTGCTGCTGCTTTTTTTCTCCTGTGGTCGAGGACCTCATCCTCGTGTGTAATGGGATCAGACAGAGGAAGATTTCATCGATGCATCTCACAATGGACGACATGGGTGCTTCATCACCCGCATTAGCTGTCAATCTAGCTTCTTTGAAACTTCGTCCTTCGTAACCGTACATAACCATAGGTTGGGCTCCGATTAAATTTTCACGAAGTGTGTACAGACCAATGCAAGAGTCGATAATTTCAATTTCGACGGGAATGAGGTCTTGACGGTAATTGTGCAGCATGATACCCTCATATGTTTTCTTGTAGTTGGTCTTCAAATAAGCCAAACATGTTTTCACGTTCTGAGAACCGGAGATAAAATATGAAAAGTCCATGTTAGTCCAGTGAACCTGATTAGTCGACGACTGATTCAAGCGAACATCTGCACTAGCATGTAGAGCGCAACTTATAGTGTGATATATCCACAACACCACCTACCTCTGGCAGGGTAATTTCATCTCTGGCCTGCTCAGATGAACATGTGTAACATGCAAACAATTAATGATGATTTTTGCATGTATCTACTAGCAGATCATACAAATCATGATGATGTAATAACCGTTCCTCTATTATGAATTATAATCATGAATTTTTGTTTATATTTTTTATTTATCAAATTATTAGTTTTTACTTTTGACTAATATATATCCTGTTTTTTTTTCAGATTATCAAGACTAAGAAAATTACCTATGTAAAAAAAGTAGATCTTATGAAAATAATTGCAGAAACACCAAATTATCTGATCGATAAATCATTTCAAAATGTGAAAGATTTTTGGAACATTTAAACCAAAATACCACATTCATCCAATCTTGTTATTTAGAACATTGTATTATCTGCAAGTCAATGTAGTGTTGTTGTGTTGTATTAATACTAAATTTTGGATAATAAAATCTAATGGGATGATTTTTTTAATACGTTCATCTACTTCCTAATTCGTGACATTACATTTCTCCCAAGACTCAACAATTATTTTTTTTTCCTTTCGTATTTTCTTTTAGAAATAGTTTTAGCAATAGATGTTCTGTAATCCTTATCTCTCTTAATCACATTTCTCAGCGAAGGATTATACCCTAAAGCTTCGCTTAATACATTAGAACGAGCCACACGCCTCGTGTCGCTTTCGGAAGGTAAAATCGACAAAGCAGTTGTCTCCCAGTCACGTTGATGTGACGTACCGACAGGTTCGGTTACCTCATCTCTTTCATCGGCGACGCGGGGTGGGGGTCGTCTTGTGAGTCCCATGGGTATCGGACAGGTTATTTTCCTTGTTGTGCATTCATCGTCAACAGTGTATCCTACTGGTCCAAATCCGGACCCAACTTTACCTACATTTGTGTTGTGTAAGTGTGTGTGTGCGGGTGTGTGCGGGGTGGTGTACGAGAAGAGAGGGCATGGGGGTGGGGTGTTCGGCGGCGTTCGGCGGGCGCCTCCTCGAAGATGATGAGCAAACTGACAGATGCCGCCTTTTGTTTACCATCCGTTTAAAAGAAGCGTGCAAGCTAATGTTTAATTTAGTAGGTTCCCAACCCGTACCAGATATTATTGTGTGTACATGACCCAATTATAGCGTCTGTTGGTCTCTCCCAAAGTTGTGCGTGCGTGATTACAAATATTTAAGCTTACATTACATTCTCGCATATGCATTAGCAAGAGTGCATGCACTTATTGTTGATCAGTGATTGTGATTATTATTTTTCTTTTTAATTTTTCAGACTTCAAAATGTGTGACGCAGCGAAAATTGTTTCCAGTCTTGGAACCGCATTTGCTTCTAAAAAACCGAAGAAGAAACCTCTGCGAAACATACTCGAAAAACAACTGGAGGAATACCAGCAGCAAATCTTATTATCAAGTGCCAAAAATATTTCTGTTTTTCAAAAAAAAACCATATGTGACAGAGCCCTGTTCAAATATCTGTTGAATGTCACACCGATTTGCAAAGAGAAAAAAAATGCAGAGATGAAGAAATTGTTGACAAAGGCTATCCATAACAAGGCATACGCTGATACACCCAATGATCGCCTCTACTCCATGGGAGAATGCTACTACACATTGCTGAATTGCACAGACATGCGTAAGTTTTTTAACATTTTTTTTTTGTTATTGATATGATTTTTTTTTTATTTAGCTTGTTGATTTTTTTTAAGATTTTAATTTTCTTAACCATTTTTTTTTTTCATTTCAGTCGATGCAGGTTCCAAAGAAGGTCTTAAAACATCCATGAAATGAGCACTGAATATAGAATGGCAAAAATGCAAGTCCGCAACTGTCAACCAAGGTGATAGTATCATGAACTTCTGTCATAATGTGAATAACTTACTTAAAAGTTTTGATTTGCAAAATTGTGATTTTCGAAATCTGATCCTGAATACGTTCATACGCGAAGATTTCATCCCAGTTCACCGGTTTAATCAGACGATTTGTGAGATGACCTTTGAAACTCTGAAGTCTATTAATATCGATTTACAATTTTGTCAACTGCACGACATCCCAGACAACGTAAAGAACAAACGCCAAATGGCAGACATCGAAAGATCGAACACCTGCAGCAAATGTCAAATGTCATTGAGTGTTATCCGCGCCAAGGAGTGGCTGACCCGAAACATGGACGTCCCCAGTCCTAAATTACGATCGCTCTTCATCCAACATGCCTTTACTGAAAATTGGAACCTAAATCAAGAGACTATCCATGCGGCTATGCAGAAAGGAGTCAATGTTGTCATTCAAGAAGTTTTTTGTTCCATCATCAATTTCATGAAATACATGTCCATGATCAGCGAGTCTTCCTCCATGCTCCTGAAAAAGCCATGTCAGACAGTAAGAGGGAAAAACCAACAACAACAATTATTCTCCAAAGTGTTACATGAAGCGTTGTTACACTCGTACAATCTGGACATGCCCGTCAATGATTCAAAACCACCCCAAAGAAAGATCGAAGTAGTGGAAATATCAATTCCAGTACAGACCACTTCTAGAAAACGCTCCAAATTTTCGATGTCAGAAATTCGGTCCTCCCCTATGGTGATCACAGTACCTGCCAAAAATTTGATATCTAAAGATGGAGCAACAGCCTTAGGTGAAACACTTCGCAAGCAATTCGAAGATACTCACGGATCAAACACATTCACCAAAAGGGTGACCGAAAGAGTAACACCTATCCCAACTTCACCAAAATGTATGAGAACACAGACGCCCAGTTGAACGCGCTACGGCACGCGATCATAGCCCAATATCGTTCATGGATGTCGGTAACATCTACTCCCCTTGCGAATCACCTGTATGGTTCCATCATGTCAGTGGATCAGCTCTTCATCAATCATCAGTTTGATAAAGATATCATTGATGTCGACTCGAAATTGGTTATGGGACAAGTGTGTTTGTCAAGCACATGTGAGAATTATCTTCAAGAGATTGCAAATTGAATTACATGGTTTGTTGGTACATTTGGTAAAATAAGCAAAGGTAGTGTAAAACATATACTGTGTGTTCTTTTTTTTGTTGATGTTTGAAATCAATTGGTAAAGTAATTTGGCATTATCCTGACAAAGATTTTGTTCGTCAGTAAATTAAATTTCTATAGGATGACGAGTCATTGATTTAGTCATCAATGGTGCGTTAGGATAACAACAATGAAATGTTTGAAGAATCATAGTTGGGGAGTCCGTGCTCTGTTCGGGCAGACAGTTGCTTGCAAGTGATTGAAGGCATTCCACAGACGATACGAGACGAGATGTATCAACACGATCACCAACAGTATCAACAGCAGCAGCAATGGAACCATACTGGGTTGTCTGCGGTTGATGTTCGTCACCGTCATGATGAGAGAACGAAGTGTTAATGAAACTTGTAGATAGTAGTTTGTCGTATTGGGTACTGGTTCCAGCTTGAGGTTCTTCCGATGACAGCGTTCGATTGTTGTCGTCAAGAGGGAGATTGATTCGTGACCAACGAAGAAGTGGTATTGAAATTTGTAGCGGGTGCTTCGTTGTAACGTTCCTCCTTGTGTGTAGACGAGCGGACACTGCTAGCTTGAAATTCTTCTAGGAAAGAATGTGGTGGTGGCAGCGTCCGGTTGTTGTTACCAACAGACGTTGCCAATGTCTGTTGAAACAATAATTCATTATCTTGCATTTCTTCAAATGGTTCAACCTTACACTCATGTTCGCTTTTGACCTCAACCGTGGGTAAGATTCGCACAAGACCGTAGGCTCGCATGGAACATTCCGTGGGTTTGAAGTTGTACTTGTCAAACAAAATTGTGAAAGATGATACTCCTGTAAATATTTCTTCCAAGTGGTTTAAGATCGTTTGGGTATTAAAATGAAAACCTGCTGCGGCACATTCGAACTGCAGTCTCAAACCTAACCAGAAGTCAACAGTGTTCCAATTTCAACAACAGAAAATTAAAAGCTTTGTACGATAACCAATCTCACGAACAGCAAAAAGTAGATGACTTATTTATATCAGAAGATATACTAGTGCCTCTGCGCAAGCCAATGATGGATAGTAACTTTAACCACCATGAAGAGGAAGAGATGTTCGGATCCATCAAAGATTTGTGGTTGTGTAAGAGTGGTATTCATCCTATCGATCAAGCCGAACTCTTTAAAAAATTAACTTTCAGAAATTATAACAAGTTATGGTTGCTCATGTTTGCAAGGGCTATTGAAGTATTTCGAAAATGGTGTGTTCTGACACCTTCTTCTGTTGATCAGTCCTTCTTTTCTGTTAAGTTTAATCATACTGTGTCACAGATTCACGACTACAGTGCTCCAACTATGGTTCACCATGCTATATTTGTTTCTGAGAAAATGATTTCAGAGTGTCTCCGCAATACGGTACCTCTCATTCATCTCCGGAACATGCATATTGACATTGCCAAACACCACCATCAACAAGGTGGTGGCGGCGGCGGCGGCTTAGAAAATCTTAACGTGTTGAGCGTTGTCAACCCTGAGCTGATCGACAAGGCAATTCTGAGTCGAGAGTTTCTGACCAGTGAATATGATGAGACTGGGTCTTTCACGACAAGTAAGTTCACCAACGGAGCAACGTTTAGCTTCACACCCGGTACAAGCATGGACCTCAGCGATTACCAAACGGATGATGGGTGTGTGACTGTGGACACAGACTATACCGGCCGAGAAGAAGTGTTAGAATTGGATTCAATCAACACGTGTTATGATGAACTGATACATGCATTAAAGTATGGTGTTTTCGACAGTGTGGTTTCCGATGAAGGTTGTGAAAGATCAATAAGATTATATGATAATGATTTAGTCATGAAAACTAGTGGTGATTCTATTCACGTTGTATCCAACAATAAAGGTAGCGAGAACACTATGAAGAACGCTAGAGAAGCATCTCTCAATGATCACAACCACTGTACTACCATTCTCCATTCCGTATACGGCACTCTCACCTCCGCTTACTCTCCCGTCAACGACAATTACAATGCCCGTCATATCCTCATGAACATGCAACATGTGCAACGGACCTCCTCCTCTTCCTCCTCATCTGATGAAGGAACGGTGACGACGACGGGACCGTCACCACCGCCTTTTCGAAAAAAGCGAATGAATATTCTCTGAGATACCACATGGGTCTGGGAAGAGGTTACGTTATCTATGACGACGAATTCACAGAATGTAAAAACCAATCTTATCTTGTCACTCTCAAGTATTGTTTGAATGTACTGAAAGATAATCTTCCGTATAATATTCTGTTGACCGATTGGACATCGATTGTGTTTGCTTCTAAGATGGAAAAACAACAACAAGTAGACAAAAAGAAATCGCCTTATTCCTACTTGCATGTGTTCACCGAAAAAGAAAGAGAGAGCAAGAATGTCTCCAATGTCGTGCCGTACCTGGCTAACCCGGTCGTCTCTATGAAATGGTTCCTCATGCGAGCCCATCATCTACGATTGTCATGTACCAACACCGGCGTTGCCTGTCTGTCCAAGTTCATGAGTGCACGCTTCCACAGGCAGCTTAACAACCATCGTTCTTCCAATAATCTGTTAAGTGTTTTTAAAATGGTGAATTCCAAAACATCGTGTATAAGCGTCGATAACAACAGATTTTTTCTTATCGACGGTAATTTTCTGTTGGGTGGCAGATTATAAAATATCAATCTTAAATCAGACATGTATGTCAGGTGTAAGATTCAAACTGAAAAACAGATCGTCCTCGAATCGATGTTCGATCCTAACACAAAATCGGCTTTCTTGAGTATGTGCATTGAAGGCACCGCTGAGACACGTGGACTCATGATGGCTGAACACATTTCGAGATTGGTGAACTACTCTTCCAATGATATAAATCTATGGTATCAACCTGATCATTAACTTCAGAATGGGGTGGGGTCCGGATCTACATAGGGTAATGTACATTAGGTAGGTCCAGATCTACATAGGGGAATGTACATTAGGTATCTTTAGAGTGGGGTTCGGATCTACACAGATAAATTTATATTAGGTATGTTGACAATAAAATTTTAAAAAAGAATAACTTAAAAAAAAATGTGACTACTTTACTTTCTCATCCTGAAGGCACACCAATAAAATAGATGAAAGATTAAATCCATATTTCTTTATTTTCTTTTTACAGTTAATGAATGTGACGAGTGACGTACAAATGGTTCATTACGATAATATGTTTGCTGATCAAAGTTTCGTTCTTAATTCTAGCAAAGTAAGTTACTTTTGACTCTCCAGCGACGACGACAGTGGAAGACAATGATGAGTTATTGTCCAAACTATTGGCTGGAGATATAACTGAATTTATTCCAACAGTGCTGACGTTCAAGTCAGTGTATCCACCTGAAAAGTGAAGATCGTGTTTGGTTCTGTTGTAAATCTTGACCATGCACAATTCTTGAGGTAGAGTGTCAGCATATACGGGTGTCACAGGCACAAATTGGAATACAACATCTGATTTATTAGCTTCGACTTCAGCATCTGTTGACAGGATGGCGATTTCACCCAATGGAGAAGCAAATACATCCTTGACGACAACTGGTGCCTTAGCATTGAAGGAGACGGACACGGGAACCCAGATGGGTGAAGTATCAATGTGTGCTTTCTTGATGTATGTCTGCCTCGTTGCCATGCCGGACACCAACATGACCGCAACAACAATTACTAGCAATGCGAGTACCAACATAGTTACAGTATTCATATTCATAAAATCCATGATTGGTTATATTTCTCAGATGTTCAGCGCGTGATTTTAACATGAACCGTTCACAGTTTCAGACGATGTAACTGACGGACGTCTTTAAATTTTGTCGTATGACGTCAACTGAAAATACGACAAATTTGTATACGATTGTTTATTTAAATCACTTAGGTAAGATTTACTGAGAAGTATTAAATCTGTGGGATCACCACCTAGTGGATTGACAGTGTCAAGGGTTGCAGTTATATCCTTTGTGGCCACGAAACGGGTTGACTATCGGAAGCTACTAGCGGTTCTGATTTCAATGAACCTTTCAATTTACTTTTAACAGCGCTCATTTCTTCGGCATATTTTTCGATAGTGTTGACAAAACTATCTTTGAATGATTTGTAATATTTTAGGTCTTTAAAACTATCACTACTATATCTCTCATCTTGTTTCAATATTAGATTCAACGGAACTGGAAAGGAGGGTAGAAACGAATCGTCCATTACGTTGGGACGGACACGCACAGCGTTGCGTAAGGCCCACACTCCCAAAGAACATATTGTGTCTCTGTCTCTCGAAGCCAGACGTTCTTCTTCTTCATTGTTGTTGTTCGGTCTAGTGGAATATACAATTTTGGAAGATACAGTCCAAGTCTGTAACAGACGCATTATATCTTTATCTTCGATAGGGAGATCATTCAACTGTATGCTGTATAACCGACAGTCCCAGAACCTCACTAGCGTAACGCATCGCGTTGTCTGAGAGGTGATGACTGTATAGATTGTAACTTACAACGCACCAAATATCGCTGTTGTCTTGTCTCTTTGACGGTTTGACATGATTGCTGACCACTTCGGATTTCAATTCTAACTTTCGGAACAACGTGTGTAATACAAAGGAAGTATTTCAATTTCTGGAAATCTACATTTATTTTTTTTGGCAATTACATCGATGTTAAATACGACCAACAGGTGATTCCATCTTCGGTGTGGAGGTACGTATGAATGAGCACCGAACACGCTTGCGCTTCCAGATGTTGACGCTGACGCCGACGCCGCCGCCGCTCTTGCGATCGGAGGGATACAAGCTTGGCGATTCAGGAAATCAATGTAACGGGCTTCCACTAGACTTTGCATGTACCTGTTGGATGCATCATCATCATAATGCGGCGGTGGCGGGTATTGGATTGGACTGGATGATACATTTTTGGTCGCCGTCGCGTGGCTTTGGCAGTCGCAACAATAACAGCAGTCTTCTTCTTTTTCCTTTTGTTCATTCTTAGTTTGACCACACGCACCATAATAACGATTCTCCAACTTGAGAATTGAATTCAATTTGATTAGCTGATTGTATTTCAAAGTATCAAGTTGTAAATATTTCATTACCTCTTCTTTTGAAAATTGGCGTTGGTGTATCCTATCATTCTTGCGTCGGTCATTGACTAAAGTCGTGATGACATCCAATGCCTCATTATTGTACATCATTATCATCTGCTGCTTTGGCTGCGAATAAGATTAATAAACGCTTGAAGTGTTTGACACAGTCTGCAAAAGGTCTTAGTTGATTTGAAGTATCTTTGCGAATGATGTTAAGGTAACGTCCTACTCTTTCCGATGAAGATAAACTAGGCCACTGCTCTTCATCTACTTGCATTGCAAAATGATCTTCTATGATCTTTGAATTGCGAAGTAAAGGATCAGTGTCTTGAAACCATTTTGATGTATCCAACAGTTCAGGAGAATGTATACTATACGGTATTTCTCCCATGGAGATTATACTGTTTAAACTCTTTTCTTTAGACATCTTAAAAATGACGGAACCTAAATTTAAATTCCACCACATGACTACTTGAGACATGCCACTTATAATATCAGGAAACTCATGATGTGGTTGTGGTAACGTTAATTCCTCATCATCATCGTCGTCGTCGTCATCATCATCATTGTTGTTATTGTTGTTATTATTAAGATTGGTGTTGTCGTGGTTATTACCAATTACTCGCTGAGACACTCGCGACCACAACCGATAGGCTACCATCCTATTGGCATCAGCAGTTAACCCTGCACCATCAACTGTAGCTTTGACTGTTTTTTTTAGCATTGTTATGATTGTACGACCCCTGATACCCGACCTCTTCGATGACGAATATTTGTTTCTTGCCAGCCACATAAGCCAATTTAGCATCAGATGAAGAACAATCACCCTTTCCAACCAGCGCTTCTGCACCCATGTTGGTGTAGGAATCCCACCAAGTATGTTTGGCGATGTTGACAACAGATGATTTTAAGTTGTTTCCTAAACCAACTAAAACAACGACAGTTTTGAGTCATGTTTAACCCAATAGATGTTATGGTTTGGACCAGGTGATGAGCCATTTCTCCGTCGCCAGTGCACATATTGTTGATGAAACCCATGAAGTTCATCATGGATCTCAGAAAATACAGACTGTGAAGTCTAGGTAGCCCTGTTTTTTGATCAACTACTTCTCTGTAACATTTTTGAACTGCTTTAGCAACATGTTTATCTACTTTACTTTTGTTGTTAAGATTTTTGGAGAGATCGAGTGCAAGAGCGTAGAAGATCTCCAGCGAGACGGCGTTCTCGTCGTCCACACAGTAACACACAGGTGCCATTAAGGCCGACGTTACTACGTCAACTTGTTGTCGCTTCTTCGGTGGTGGACCAATCCTGTCTTCTTCCTCCTCGTTAACACACATTGACCAGAAATTCTGTTCGTTGATATCATTGGAAGAGTAGTTCACCAATCTCGATATGTGTTCAGCCATCATGAGTCCACGTGTCTCAGCGGTGCCTTCAATGCACATACTCAGGAAAGCCGATTTTGTGTTAGGATCGAACATCGATTCGAGGACGATCTGTTTTTCAGTTGTTAATTTACCTGCCTCCTTAAAATTATATTTTTCTGTCAGCACTAGAAATCATATTTTTAGTTTCATTAATAAAAGTTTTATCATTTCTTCGAATGTGTTCCATTGTGACATATTTCCATCCAATAGGGTACTTCCTGTGTGTAGGATATGTATGGGGAATAGTTGTAATTATTGCACGCTGGCACCTCAGTCAGTCAGTCGCCACGGCGCCAGCCTCTTGCCAAGGAGCAGTCACTGCGCTCCTCACTTTGTACCATCTTCCTCGGCTAACAAGGATCTACTAACTGACCCTGTGTTTCTGTGACCCCTCCAACACCTCAAGGACGTCGAGTCACACACAACGGGTCATCCTGAGGACTCCAGGACCTCTACACACATGGCGCAGACGAGTAACGCCGGGGACAAGATGGACGCGGGACGAGCTTGAGGCGGCACACGACCGGGCAGAAGAGAAGACAGTGTAGTGCGTGCAGTGCAGTGAAGTGTCGTGTTGTGAGCAGTGTAGTGGTGCTGTGTCATTGGCCGTGGTTTATTGAGTGGTAAACTGGGAGACGGAACCCTGCCTCTCAGTACCGCAGCGGGCCGTAACATACCCGCTCTCTGGGGAGGCAGCAAGGCCACTGGTGTAACTCCGTGACTGCCCGCGGCGCTTGGGAGCGCTGCCCGCGGTAGCTGGCCCCCCTCCCCCACACCACTCGCCACCACCACTGCTCCTCAAGGTCATTAAAGCCCACACACACTGACACTTCCCAGCACGTACCCACTAAGACACACACTTTTCACAACTGCACTGCCCTCGACGACTCAAGACCACCCTGCTATAGGCGTGGCGCCCAAAACACTTCGCTATGCCTGGCAAGAAAAAGAAGACCCAAAAGGAGGAAGAGGAGGCGACATCAGCTGATGTCCCAGCAACAGCAGCGGCATCCCCAACCACAGAGGCCAAAACAATGTTGCCAACGCCCTAACCTCCCGCCTCCACGGACATCGTAGCCCTTCTACAGTGGATGGAGGAGCGACGAGCAGAGGACGAGGCCAGACGGCGTCGGGATGAGGACCAGCGCCGTCAGGATGAAGAGGAACGTCGCCGTCAGGAAGAGGAACGTCGGCGCTTGGAGGATGAACGTCGTTTGGAGCGTGAACAGCGACGTGCGGAGGAGGAAGCTGCGCGTTTTCGTGACCTCATCACACAACTGTGTACACAGCGCGCACCTGCCCCAACACCACCGAGCCAGACGACGGGACCCGACTCCCCTCATACCGCCATCCTCACCTCGCCCACGCAGCCACCCCCACCAAAGGCAGTCGTGAACCCCCCACCGACCCTCCATCCAGATGTAACTTTTCAAGCCTTCAAAGAATGGAGACGCAAGTGGGTGGACTATTCTACGATGGTGGACCTACCAAGCTTGCCAGTCAACAAGCAGCTCATTCAGCTACGTATGTGCCTCTCGTCTGATATCCAACAAACCTTGCAGCATAAACTCCACATCTCTCCAGACGACGCAACCCCTGTCAAGGACGTCCTGGACAAACTGGAGACACACGTGAGGACTCAAACCAACGAGGCGCTGCGACGGCAGGAGCTCTTCAGCTGTAAACAGGCGGCAGGCGAGACATTTAATGCCTTCTACCTCAGACTCAAGAACGCAGCTCAGGCCATTGAAATATGTAAAGGCAAATGCAAGGACTGCGAGGAGACACAGCTGAAGCAAGTCATCCTGATGGGAGTGCGAGACAACGAGCTCGTAGAACGCCTCATCGCCCTCGAGCCCACAAGCACTTTGGACGTCTTTGTGGAGAAATGCTACGCGTACGAGGCCACCCGCACTACTGCATCAGCCATTTCAGCACCTCCAGCCAACGTGAGAGCCACGTCCAGGTATAAACAGGACAAGGCCAAACTCCACAAGTCTACTGTCAAGCCACCGGACTCCCCCTGCAACAGCTGCGGTCGCCTTCATAAGGATCAACGGTGCCCAGCAGCAGAGTCGGTGTGCAATGACTGTGGAAAGAAGGGACATTGGGCCAAGACAGTAAGATGCCCAGCCAAGAAAGCCACTTGCAGAATCTGTGCACAGGCAGGACATTTTGACCAGTGTTGCCCGACCAACAAAAAGAAACATCCTCAGAAGCAGAAGGGCAAGCAGCCTCCTCACGCCAACACAGGGACAACACGACCTTCTAGCAGCTCCAGCAACACATCCAGTCAGCGTCCTAGCCACATTAAGAGGGTGAGCTCTTCCTCACGAACAAGAACTCAATCTCCACAGCCTATCAGCGTCACCATCTCCTATGGCAACGTGTCGGGAACCCTACCAATGCTCCCTGACACTGGCGCTGATGTTACCCTCATTGGCCTGAATCACCTGCAACGCTTGGGCCTGTCTAGGCATGATCTCCAGCCCCCACCAGCAGCTAGACGCTACACAGCTGATGGCTCGGAAATGGCCCCGGCCATTGGCTCCTTCAAGGGGAAGATCACTTTTGCTGCCAAAACTACGACAACATGGATCGACGTACATGAAAAAGTGCCAACACCTTTACTGTCGTACCAGGATTGCAAGGAGCTGGCAATCATCTCAGAGGAGTTCCCGAGGCCCATCATCGAGGTGACACACGCCCACACTCTGCGTGGGGTAGACAGCAACACCAGCAACCCGGGGATGACACATACCCCAACACCTGACCCTACAGCTGCCCCACCCCCTCGCGTGGCACCAAACCCTCCGTTCACCAGTGACACCACCCCCTCGCAAGCTAAGGAATACTTGTTGAGGGAGTTCAGCGATGTACTGTTGACTAAGGAGGACCTCAAGACGAAGCCACTGAAGAAGATGACGGGACCACCCATGAAGATCCATCTGAGGGAGGACGCCAAGCCCTTCGCCATCCACACACCTCGTCTGATTCCCCTCGCATTCCGGGAGTCGGTGAAGGCCGAACTGGACGCAATGGTTACCCAAGGCGTCATCACCCCTGCAGGCGAGGATCCATCTCCATGGTGTCACCCGCTAGTAGCTGTAGCCAAGCCCAACGGCGGTGTGAGGATCACCACGGACCTTTCAAAGCTCAACAGCCAAGTCTCACGCCCAGCGCACCCTTCTCCAACGCCCTTCGCAACAATCCGCAGTGTGGACCCGAAGGCGCGCTGGTACACAACAGTCGACGCCCTGTGTGGTTACTGGCAGATTGAATTGGCAGAAGAAGATCAACCACTAACCACCTTCATAACACCATACGGCCGCTACCGCTACTGCCGTGGTCCTATGGGTTTCGTCGCAACAGGGGACGCGTTCTGCCTTCGGGGTGACATGGCACTACAGGGCATGACAAACCTAGTCAAGGTCGTGGATGATATACTTCTGTATGACGAAGACTACCTCACACACCTGCACCGTGTCCACGAGGTACTCTCCAGGTGCAGAAAACATGGGATAACCCTCAATGCAGACAAGTTCACCCTTGCAGCACCTCAAGTATCCTTCTGTGGGTACGTCCTCTCAGCGGAGGGCATTGCAGCTGACCCAGAGAAGATCAAGGCCATAATCGACTTCGCCACTCCTGCCAACCTTACAGACTTAAGGTCCTTCATGGGCCTAGTAAACCAGCTGGCGGAGTTCTCGCCAGAAATCTCCAGCGTTGCACAACCCTTACGCCCCCTAATGAGCCCCAAGCATACTTTCGTGTGGACACCTGACCACGACCAGGCTTTCCGAAGAGTGAAGGCGGCCCTCTCCAGTCCACCCATACTGGCAACGTTTGACCCCTCACTTCCTACCGTCCTGCAGACAGATGCGTCCCGGCTCAATGGCATAGGTTACGCCTTACTACAAGACCACGGGGGAGGACACTTCCGACTCATCCAGTGCGGCTCCAGATTCCTGACTGATGCTGAGACCCGCTACGCTACGATAGAGTTGGAGTTGTTGGCTGTAACCTGGGCTACATCTAAGTGCAAGTTCTACCTGTCAGGTCTGCAGCATTTCGAACTTGTCACTGACCACCGCCCCCTCATCCCGATCCTCAACAGCTACACTCTGGATGCGGTGGAAAACCCAAGACTACAGCGGCTGAAGGAGAAGTTGTCACCGTACCAGTTCTCAGCAAAATGGCGAGCAGGAAAGCAGCTCTGCATACCGGATGCCCTATCACGGTACCCAGTCAGCCACCCAAGCCATGAAGATAACATGCTGAGCAGTGAAACGAGCATCTCCATCCGCAACGTCGTAACACTCCATGCTGTACACACTCTCGCTGACTCTCCGAACCAAGCTGACGACAAGGTCATGGAGGACTTCCAGGCAGCAGCTCGCACCGACCCGTCTTACGTCAAACTGCTGGACTGTGTGAGGAATGGCTTCCCGACAAACAGGTATTCCCTCCACAGCTCGCTGCTCCCATATTGGAAGGTGAGAGAAGACCTCTACAGCGATGGAGACCTAGTCTTGTATGGCGCACGCATCGTGGTTCCTGCTGCTCTACGCCGCACAGTCTTGGCCCGCCTGCACGATAGCCACCGCGGTGCGGAAGCCACCAAGCGACGTGCACAACAAACAGTGTTCTGGCCTGGCATCAACGCTGACATCACCAACACTGTCCGAGCATGTGAGCCTTGCCAGGTGCTTCAACCCAGCCAGCAGCAAGAACCACTCATGAACGACGACGACCCAAACAGGCCCTTCGAGTCCGTGTCGGCGGATTTCTTCTCAGTGGCAGGGAAGTCCTTCCTTGTCATTGCCGACCGCCTCTCTGGCTGGCCCGTCGTCATCCCATGTGGCCACGACACAACGTCTGCCGCAACCATACGCCAGTTCCGCTGCTACTTCCGCGACGTGGGCGTCCCCGTCCGTCTAAGAACTGATGGAGGACCCCAGTTCACCAGTCGTGAGTTCGCAGCCTTTCTGGATCGTTGGGGAGTCCGCCACGTCGTGACTTCTCCCCACTACCCGCAGTCTAACGGTCATGCAGAGTCAGCTGTAAAGTCCGTGAAACATCTCATCATGAAGGTGGCCCCAACCGGCAACATAGACTGCGAAGACTTCGACCGGGGTCTACTTGAACTCCGCAACACCCCAACCCACACCGGACGCTCTCCAGCTCAGGTACTCTATGGGCACCCCCTCCGCTCTTGTGTGCCTGCCCACCCTGAATCTTTCAAGAAGAAGTGGCAGGCCAGTACGGAGGCCTGCGACCGTCGCGCCGCCAAACGTGCCCAGGACGCCGAGGATCGCTACAACCAGCATGCCCGCTCCTTACCCCAGTTGAGAATAGGAGATCAGGTCCGTGTCCAGGATCCTGTGTCACTCCGCTGGGACAAGGTGGGCACCGTCATGGGAATCGGAAGATCACGCGACTACCACGTCAAGCTTCCCAGTGGCCGGGTGTGGTGGAGAAACCGCCGTTTCCTTCGGCCAGTGTACTTCCCCAGCGACATTCCAGCGACACCAGATGAGCCCAGCGCCCCACCTCCTCGTCGTCGGTCTGAGAGAATCCGCCAACGTCAGATGTCCGCTCAAGACTCCGCTATGAGCGTGTAGGGGGAAGGGAGGTGTAGGATATGTATGGGGAATAGTTGTAATTATTGCACGCTGGCACCTCAGTCAGTCAGTCGCCACGGCGCCAGCCTCTTGCCAAGGAGCAGTCACTGCGCTCCTCACTTTGTACCATCTTCCTCGGCTAACAAGGATCTACTAACTGACCCTGTGTTTCTGTGACCCCTCCAACACCTCAAGGACGTCGAGTCACACACAACGGGTCATCCTGAGGACTCCAGGACCTCTACACACACTGTGTTAGGTAAGAACGGAATAAATGAAGTATTATTTGGATGTAATTGTGATAACGGGATACAAGGATAATAAAAAAGGAAGGAATATTGGGTATATATACAAAAAATTAAATCAATGATTTTATTATTCTATAAAATAGGGATGGGGGTTCACTTTGTACACTCTTGATGAGTTTCATCCAAGGTGGAAAGTAGTAAATGCCCATTTTATTAGGTATCTTCATCTTAATAAATATAAAACCTAAAAATTCGGTGGTTATATTTGTACTCATGTTTTCTAATAGAAAACATGTCCACCTAAGCAAGGTAAACTGGAAGCTCATCATCAAACTCACTCTTTCTCTCTCTTATCTAATAACATAGTTGTACATTGCTTAAACCTAAGACAAATGAAGGACCTTTTGATATGTGTCAAAAATAGACTTGGTCCTTTTGATTATAATTTGTACATATTGAAATGCCTTTGGCAGACTTAGGTTATTGATATACATAGATACAAAGGTCCTTTTGATTATAATTTGTACATATTGAAATGCCTTTGGCAGACTTAGGTTATTGATATACATGGATAATTTGTACATATTGAAATGTCTTTGGCAGACATAGGTTATTGATGTACATGGATGCAAAATATATGATATTGGGTTTACAAGAATTTTTTTATTAACATATCAATCTCAGACACTTGCTCATTGTGCTGCTGCTGCTGCTGTTGTATGTAAGGTTCAGTAGGGTAAGGTGGTGCGAATGAGGGTGTGTGTGGGTCAGTCTCAATCAGCATCACAGGTGGGGACGTCGTTGATGACGCATAAGCAGACGTGGTGGCAGTAGGGAAGTGGTGGAGTGTGTCATGTTCATGTTGTTGTGGGTAGGAGGAGACATCTGCTGCTGCATCAGTATGGTTGGGGGGGTATGTGTGTAAGGAGGAGATGGTTGGGTATAAGGTGATTGTTGTTGAGTGTTGAAAGGTGAATGAGATTGTTGTTGTTGAGCAGCAGTAGTAGAAAAAGGTGAATGGGACTGTTGTTGATGAGCAATAGCAATAAAAGGGGAATGAGACTGCTGTTGTGTATTATTGAAAGTTGAATAAGAACGGGGTGAGTTTTGTTGAAGAGGAGGAGGATGAGAAGAAACAGATTGTTGATGAATAAATCCTATTTGTTGTTGAAATGGAATATAATAAACTTGGTTTGACATATTGGTCAATTGTGTGTAAGAAGGGGATGATCCACCACCACTAAATCTAGTGTAAGATAATGAAGAGGCATCTGATGAATTGTAAGGAGAAACCTGCACGGATTGGATGGGTTGAGACGTACTACAACCACTCCAATTTCCGCCAACGCCGCCGCTGCTGGATGCTGCAGAGGAAGGCGATGGCTGCTGGTGAATGATGTTGTTGTCATTTGTGTTCGGTGAATCTACAATAAAGTTTTGCGCCACTGCTGTGTTCGGTGAACCGAATATTAATTCTTGCGCTGCCGCTAATGGGTCGATGTTAGGTTTAGTATTATATGTCGATGAGGGTGGAACAACAGACGCTGCTATGGCTGAGAGTGAATGATGAGAGAAAAGTTGTTGGTCTTCTTCCTCCATCACTTCATCATTTCTGAATGAGATAGTTTTTGGAGTATGATTCTCGACTGGCATAGGTGTGTTCAATTCACAATCGTAAGCGTCGTAAACGGGTGATGACTGTCTGGGTATGATGCCAATTGGAGTACCCGGTCCCGGTGTGTTGAAACAAACAGAATATATTTCATTCTGCTGTAATGATGATCTTTTGAAGAAATGTGGTTGTGGTGGTGTTTCAATAGTTTCAAAATCATTGTGTTGGCTGTTTATTAACTGTAGATTTTTAACAGCTTGTTCTTGCTCTTTTCGTTGTTCATTTTGGCGTTCTTCTTCATCTTGTCTCTTTTGCTGCTCTCGTCTCTTTTGTTGCTCTAGTTCATCTCGTCTCTTTTGTTGCTCTAGTTCATCTTGTTTATTTTGTTGCTCTAGTTCATCTTGTTTCTTTTGTTGCTCTAACTCTCGTCTCTTTTGTTGCTCTAGTTCATCTCGTTTCTTTTGTTGCTCTAGTTCATCTCGTTTCTTTTGTTGCTCTAGTTCATCTCGTCTCTTTTGTTGCTCTAGTTCATCTTGTTTCTTTTGTTGCTTTAGTTCATCTTGTTTCTTTTGTTGCTCTAACTCTCGTCTCTTTTGTTGCTCTAGTTCATCTCGTTTCTTTTGTTGCTCTAGTTCATCTCGTTTCTTTTGTTGCTCTAGTTCATCTCGTTTCTTTTGTTGCTCTAGTTCATCTCGTTTCTTTTGTTGCTCTAGTTCATCTAAATTTTTTTTTTGTTGCTCTAGTTCATCTCGTTTCTTTTGTTGCTCTAGTTCCTCTAACTTTTTTTGTTGTTGTGCTTGTTCCTCTAACTTTTGACGCTCTTGTTCCTCTAACTTTTGACGCTCTTGTTCCTCTAATTTTTGACGCTCTAACTCTTGTCTCTTTTGTCTCTCTTGTTGTGCTTGTTCCTCTAACTTTTGACGCTCTAACTCTTGTCTCTTTTGTCTCTCTTGTTGTGCTTGTTCCTCTAACTTTTGTTGCTCTTGTTCCTCTAACTTTTGTAAGAAATTCTGAGTTAAGTAACACATGTATGTAAATAGGGTTTAGCTAAAGTAGGGTCCAATATTTTAAATATATTTTTCGAAACGTTTTTAAAGTGTTATATAATAAATGTGTTTGAACAAAGTTAAACGGAAAAGAAACTTGCACATAGTTTGTGCAAGAAACTGGGGTCAGGATATGCAAAGAGTTTGTCACAGGCATGATCTACACACAGTTTAACCGGAGAAGAAACTGGGGTCAGGATTTGCACAGAGTTTGTCAGGTGGGTTCAAGATTTGCACAGTTTAACTAGTCCCTGTTAAATTTGTTTCATAACACACATGTATATAATTATGATATTTTAGTTAATAAAAAAGTATACTGTTGTTCTGCATCTCAATTCTTCTTCAACTATATCTAGACAATACTGACAGCAAGGAATAATGGTGACTTAAGATCTTCATCAAAGTTTGTAGAAATAAGTCAGTATCGTGCACAGAAACACATTCGAGTATAGACGACATTTACGCTATCACGTTCTTAACCTTCTAAGAAGGCTCCGGGTGAATATGTGTTTTAGTCTTGAAGCGACATTCAGATCAATTGTAAATTATGCATTACATGTAGCGTGTCCACACTGAGATCTTTCAAATCAACTGCAAGAACTAAAAGTTAATTCGAACTACAACTACAAGTCACGGACACACTTTGACATTTAATTTACTTAATTGGAGTGTTAACGAATCGGAAGCTTCGAAAGACACAAAGACTTTTCTGAAGAGTAGATGTCGCTGCAGCAACTATTAATGGTTTTTGGATCTTAGAGACGTGTGTTCCTTTCTCTGTTTTCAAAACAACCACCCTCAACTTCATCGATACCGATGTTTTCAATTTTCCCTTCGCCATCACAGTACATGTGAACACTTCATGTAGAACAATGATAAATACATTTTGGTGTGAACAAGAACATCGGTTTAAATGTTTTATTTTTTGTAGGGTCAATATCATCCGAACTGTCACCAGAAGTAAAAATAGCTGTTGGTGACTTTCCTTTCCAATAACAGTCTATTTTTTCTACCGTCGTGGGTTTGATCTCCGACATCATTTTCTTCAACACTCGTATGACTCTTACCGATAAACCATTGGGAGTGTTTCCCATAATCGTCAAAACAATGTTTTTTTGGAATTCTAGCAGGGACAGAAATTTGTTGTCGTCATAATTGATATCCATCAAAGATAGAGCCACGTTCTGTAATAACTGTTGGTCTTCAACAAAGGCTGATGATTTGACTTCAGCGATTCTCCGAATGAATTTACCGTAGGAACCGATCATGTAAGATATGTTGTTTAATTTCTTTTCAATGTACGTTGTAATGCCTTGGCTATTAAGTATAAAATTATCTAGGCGAATTAGTTTGTCTTGCCACTCGCCCAAGATTTTGTTAGTTCTTATCTTGGTTTTAACGAGACGTCTGGTGAAAATCAGCGGTGTAAAATTGGTTTGGTTGTCGTTTCTCAGTTTTCCGTTTGACTTGATATCAAACCATGAGAATATGGAAGGTGGATGAGTATGGTTAAACAACAGACCCATGTTAGTATTGTTTATCATCGGTTTAACTTCTACATTAATTGTATCTCGTGAGAGTTTACTAATGTGAATGTAACCTTCCGAGAGTCGTATATCTTCATCCGTTAGATTTCCTACACCCTCTGTTGTTACAGATCCTGAACTCTTTAAAACCACTCTTGATTCTAAAATAGGAAATAGGAAATGAACGATTGACTTAACACTCAATTCCATAAGTTCAGTCATATTGTTAATCTTTTGATTTAAGATGTGCCATCCATCCCTAAAGGATCGTTAATTATTAATGCAACCATCGGATGCATAGCGTCAGGGTAATCTTTTTCTGCTATGTAGACATACTGATGAAGAGGAGCATACACCAAACGTCCACTAGTGCCATATAATAATTGAATAGCCAAGCCACACAGGAGGCTGATGGCGGTAATGAAAATATCACTCCTGCGAGAGTCGACCTCGTCGCAGTAATCCAACAGGCTGTATATGCGATCGTACCCATCGTACTTCAGGGCAGGAGTGGGTATCAGGGTCCACACATCAACTCATCTCTTAAATCTGTTTCGACAATTGTCACGCAGATGAGTCTGGATCTCGAGTGTATGTTGTGTGTTGTGCACAATGTGACGTTACCTGCATCGCATTCGCTTGAGTCGAGTCTGAATGTGTGTCTTTGTCTTTCTCTCATCTTTATTACGCATGTGAGAGAGTATACGTAACTTTGAATCTCTGGTGTGTGTACTCGCTTGAATGTCGACTAAACTCTATTGAGGTGAATGTGTGTCTTTGTAGTACGGAGTGTTCAATTCTGATTTTGTAAGTCTAATGTTTGAGTTAAAGTCTTACTGCTACAAATTCAGAATTGGACACTCCGTAAGATAAAAACACACATTCACTTCAATAGAGTTAAGTCGACATTGAGTTGAGTCTGCGTGTCACCTGTAGCGGTTAACATTTAAAAAAAAAATATTATAACTTTCTCTCATCTTTGTACTCGCTTGAAAGTCGACTAAACTCTATTGAGGTGAATGTGTGTCTTTGTCTTACGGAGTGTGCAATTCTGATTTTGTAAGTCTAATGTTTGAGTTAAAGTCTAACTGCTACAAACTCAGAATTGGACACTCCGTAAGACAAAAACACACATTCACTTCAATAGAGTTAAGTCGACATTTAGTGTGTGCTCGCATTGAGTTGAGTCTGCGTGTCACCAGTAGCGGTTAACATTTAAAAAAAAAATATTATTAACTTTCTCTCATCACCTGTAGCAGATAACATCGAATAAAAAAATGAATCGTATCACATTGCTCTTGTTCGATGTCACATCTGGAATATCAGATTTAGCGGCTTGATATCTGTCTAATAAATAAACTTCGTTAACTCCGTCATTCGGAGACCACCTCTGCTTCCTAAAGAATCTTTCAAAATCATCATTAGATTCAGACGCTTGAAGCATAAGATCCAATAGCACGCGAATGATGTGTCTCTCAACAGTGTTATCGGCTGAAGCTCGTAGTGTTCGATCGATGAACGATGTGACATCTTTATAATTTTTACCCTTCACTAACGCTCGTATCGTGCGACTTATCACCGACCCATTATTCCATGCGTCAACGTCTTTAATACTAGTGGTGGTGGTGGTATCATCATCATTATTAGCATCATCATCGTCGTCATTCTCCTCCTCCTCCTCCTCTTCGGAAGTTGAAGAGTCATCATGCCGGCGTCGCCGCCGCTGGTGTTCTTCGTCTCCGAATCCTCCTACCTCTTTTTTCTTGGTGTAATTCCACCATAGATTTTTTAACGAGTCAGCTGCCTGCGGGGGCAGATTAGCCACCCCACCAGTGGGAGAGAGACAATGCATCATGAAGTAATAAGCGCTCTGGAACATACCCGTTGTGAAAAACGACATTTTTTCAAGTGATAAAATAGAATGGAGATAGCGAGTCAACATTAGCAGGTTGTCGTGACTTATTGGTAACTTAGAGACATCAACGGAATTGGGAAGATAGACGATATCATCTGCTTGTTCGTCTCGGATGGGCATGTTCATCGTTTTGTGTTCAACGATAGATTTTAAAGCTTTGATTAATTATCGACGCTGAGATTCAATGGTTTGATTTTTGTTATGTCCTTCTCCTTTCTTATTGCTCTTCTTCTCAAACTCCATATGGGTCAGCGAGTTCGCAGACGCTTCATCTATAATTAATTTTTAGTGGTAATAGAACCATACACGAAGATGATCTTAACCAATGTCTATCTTCTCTGTACACCAAAATGTCTGTCGATATGTTACAACGTCAAACTAAATTTGAAAAAGATTCACTTTTAACCTTATCTAATGACGAATGGAAAATGATGTCGAAAGAAATATTAGATAAGTGTTTATTCTTCACTGGATCAACCGGATCTAACAACGGAACTAATGATGATCCTTTGTATCAATTCCATTTAAAAGGTAACAAGAAAATGTTTGTTAATTCATTATCTGATGCTAAACACATCATTTCTGAGTTAGAAAAGCAAATCGACAAGACCATCGAATACAAGCAATTGTTAGCTTCGGAGGTGTGATGGAGTGACTCTGACTTAAACAATCATAATGATCTTTTGGCTTTAACAGAACGCGGTTTAAGAATTTTCCAGTTCGACCGCATGATCAAATATTTGATTGGTCAATTTTCATTTTTCAAAAAGCTAACCGCTAGATACCTGTGTGAGTGAGATCTAATAAATGGATTATCATACCAATGTCTAATAAATATATAACAATATCTCTTATAAATGGATGGATTATCTTAACAATGTTTCTAATGAATGGATTCTTGTAACAATGTCTCTAATAAATGGAATAACCTAACAATGTTTCATTTCTAAAAATATTTGAGTTTGAATTTTTTTTTGGAATCATCCCCTTTAGAGTGTTAACAGAATCGGAGTCTCCGGAAAACTAAAACACACATTCACTTCGATTGAGATCTCTAACATTGCAGCATTAAAATAGGACTTAAGACTCTTAGATGTGCACTGTTGTGCTATGAGTTCGCTGTGAATAACGGGGAAGAATTGTTCGTCCGTAACACTGGGATCTTGCTGCCCGCATAAGTTGAGGTACAAGATAATAAACAGATCCATTACTTTGGCGCAGTAACTCATATTTCTCATATCGTCCAAACCCATTATTGTTTGTTGTTGCATCCTTCCATTCGATTTTAATAAACCTGTTAGAATAGTCATTATTGTATCATTAATAGATCACATGTCGTTATTTTTAGAAATTTTATGATTAAAGTCCCATCTATTCAACGCTCCGTTTAAACTGTCAATACATTTTAAGATATTTTGACCGTAAGTCGAGGAAGTAGAACAGGATTCAGTTACAGCGAGACATGAAGACGACGACGACGACGACTCATTAATCTTTTCAGCTGTTGTGGTGTCCGAGGCAACCGACGGTGATACTTTCGACTTATTAAAAAACAGGATAGCTTCCGCCACAGCCTCGTCATCTATGTTACTAATCAAAGAACGTACGGAAGGAGAATCCACCTCGCTCTTCTTACAACTCAGGGAGCGGGTTGAGTGTTTCGTAACATATCCACAACATCTATGTCCCCAATTTCAAATTTTGTGGTTTGTTGTTCTTCTTTGGATTCTGTGATGGGTAATTCTCGTGAACTGGAACATGCTTCCTCGGTTTTTGGATTTCTTGTAATCCCAAAAACATTTTTCAACTCACGCTCTAACCTTAATGAATTATTAAGTGGAATCCCACCCAAAGTATGTTCCGAAAAATAGATGTGTTTGGAACGCCGCACGCAATCATGGATGGAAGTGTTAGCATGTCTGGTGTTGACAGTTCCAAACATCTTTTGATTGTAGCAACTAAGAGTTAACATAGCTAATACATTAGCCGCCACGTTCGCTGCCATGGGAAATCTTTCATTGTAGTCTGTTGATATGTTTATCGACCATCGATCTTGTCAAGTACTCTTTTTTAATCTTATCGTAACTCGATTTTCTAGGTTGTAGAGTGCCGAAGCACGGATGCATCTGCTCCATTGTTGTCTTCAGGGATCCTTTACGTTTCTGGTTGACGTACATGTTGTTCAAAGTGTTGTTGTCGACAGATTGAATGAATTCTAAAAATGTTGATTTCTTGGTCTCACCGAACAGGGTAGATGCCCATTCTAACTTTTCATTAGAGGGTTTGCACCTTTTCTTAATTTCACTAATGTAACACCTTTTAGTAGGATAACTATTAAATCGGTTTGTCGAAGAATCATTGTACATTCCTTTAATTTCCATTTTGTTGTTAGTCCCGTACCTAATTCTTAACTTTGTTAATAAGATGATATTCGCGGTTGCTCTACCGCACATCCATGCAAACAACCACAGGAAAGTCGGATTTGTAATCATAACCGATCTTCGAGAACCGTTAAAAATGTTAATCTCTAACAAGCGTTCAGCAGTGCAACAACTAATAAACATCAGCGACAAGACAACAGAAGAAGATTCTGTCGTACCTAGTGTCAAGAAGATACTGCTAGAAGAAAAGAAACAAAATAAAA
>NW_026110917.1:650278-669274 GCF_024679095.1 Eriocheir sinensis | reverse complement strand
TTACGAATCGGGCTAAGCTTACTGCACTTAAGGGATATGTGCACCGTCACCACCCAGATGTCATCTTCATCCAGAGGCATTTGTTGGCCACGCTCTACCTGTGGGGGAGGCACCCTCGCTCAGCGGCTACGTGTCCTATGTTCATCGGGATCGACACGGACTTGTTGCCTAT
The DNA here is from genome assembly GCF_024679095.1 of Eriocheir sinensis. NCBI lineage: Eukaryota > Metazoa > Arthropoda > Malacostraca > Decapoda > Varunidae > Eriocheir > Eriocheir sinensis. Next base: position 669,102 of record NW_026110917.1, on the reverse strand, counting down.
TTTGACTCCTCTGTTCAGCATCGTTTTCTTCAGAACTCTGTGGACGGTGACACAAACTTCCAGCTTTTTGAGGTCACTGTTGGGGCGGGCACCGTACGGATATGCAACGTGTACTCTGCACCAGGCAGGATGGATCCTAATGTTCTCCCAGCTCCTACCATTCGTGGCATGGTGTACATGGGCGACTTCAACGCTAGACACCCTGCCCTAGGAGACCTCTCTGGCACTGTCAATCGCAACGGGACTCATCTCCTGGACTACATTCGTCGCAATCGGCTGACTCGATGGGACACTGCTGGCGCTACCCACGCTCGGGGCGGTGTACTAGATCACATCCTTACCTGTGGACTCGTGGCGTCCCAGGTCAGGTGCTCATCGGTTCCGGCACTCTTCTCTGACCACATTGCTCTCAGTGTCCATTACTCCGTTCCTGCCACACATACTCCAGCCCAAACCCGCTCTCGCATTACAATCCCACCCAAGTACCGTCCTACTTTCATTTCTTACATGTCTAGTCAACTTCCTACATTTGACCTCCACTGCCCTGAAAAGTTATACTCTTCACTTGTCAATGCCACGCACGCCTTCTATACTCGTTACGTCAGTAAGCCACACATTAGGCGTCGATCTGCTGCCCCCACCTGGACCCTGGATGACCGCATCGCTCTGGCGGAGAGGAAGGTGACGGAGGACGGCCTCGTCTTTCAGCAACGCCCATGTTCCGATACTCTACACCAGTATCAGCTGTCAAGGGACGACTTGGTTGCCCTGCAGCGTTGTGTGCAGACAGACTCGTGGCACAAACTCACTGACAGCATCAACCATCAAACGAGTGTTGCCTCCATGTGGCACCTTATCAACAAGGTTGTGAAAAGAAACCCTAGTGCCCTCCACCACAGCCCTGCTCACTACGCACAAGATCTGATCGATGAATGGTCAGCACAGTCTCGCGTCACCAACCTTCCAGCGCACGTGCAAGCCGCTCTCTCCGCCCAGGATAATTACCGTGCACTCCGTCTCACTGCTGCCTTGCTGATCAGGGATGAAGAGGATGATGTAGTCATAACGGACAACGAGCTGGGACGTGCCCTCGCCAGAGGTAAGGCAACATCTCCAGGGGATGATGGCATTACCTATGCAGTTCTGCGGGCTCTCCTGGACGTCCCTAGCAACCCTCTCCTCCAGCTGTACACCCTCTGTCTCCGCCTCGGTTACGTGCCGCGAGCTTGGACCTGCAGCACGATTGTGCCCATCCCTAAACCGAGCACCGATAAGTTCCGACCTATCTCCCTCACCTCCTGTTTCTCAAAGGTTTTTGAACGTATTCTCCTCTCCCGTCTTATGTTCCGGCTGCAGGACAAGCTGTCGCCCAGACTTTATGGCTTTTTGCCACAGCGAGGAACGCACCACTGCCTAATGGAGCTCTACACTCGTCTCTCTCCCGCCAGTGTTGTGGCCTTCATCGACCTCAAAAGTGCCTTTGACGTCGCCAACGGAGATATCATTTTGGATCAATTAGTCGATTTTGGTGTCAAAGGGAACCTACTGAGGTGGATCAGGGGTTACCTGCGTAATAGAACGTCTCGTGTTCTATTCAAGGGGGCGTGCAGTACCACAAAACGCTTTGAGCTCGGTACCCCACAAGGTGGTGTTCTTAGTCCCTTTTTGTTCAACATCCTCGTCCACCGCCTTCTTTCTCTACTTCCTGACGTCTACGGAACGACCATCACATGCTATGCAGACGACATTGCATTCATTCAAGTTCTCCAGAAGATCTGCAACGCTACCTCCATTCTTTCTACGTGTCTGCCTCTTCGTGTGGCCCCATTATCTCCCCAGACAAGAGCAGAATCTTCTCACCCCGTCCTGCAAGAACACTGCCAGACTTCGCTGTGGGTAACACCATCATACCTTTGTGCACGCAATATCTCTACCTGGGCGCCCCAGTCCGGATCACCCCTTCCATCCCAGCGAGACAGCGCGTGCATCCCCTTGTCCAGGACTTGCTAGCCCGACTGCAGCGACGTCTCGCTCCGCTCCGTTGGCTGACCAGCTACGCTGCCGGTGTGTCCATCCCTGTGGCCAGAACCATATACATAACGTTTATCCGATCTGTAGTTGACTATCTCTCTCCTGCACTTTGTCAACTCTCCAGAGCAACTTTACAGCCTCTTGAAAAGTTCCAGAATCAGGCAATAAGGCTCATTCTTGGTTGCCCCGTCTCCACCAGAATTGTCAATATGCAACGTGAACTACAGCTTCCGCCACTTGTGGACAGAATATACACCAACGTTACCTATTTCAGCATCAAATGTCTGCATCGCCCTCACCTCTCTCCCCACTTCTCTCACGTCATCGAGACCTCACTAGATCCAGCTGCACCTCGTCCTCTGCATCGTAGTGGTGGTCACACACTGGTCAGCACTGTCAGCTCAAACATTCAGAGGCTCAACATCAACATCGTGGCGGAGGACGTGGATCGCGGCCCCCCTCCCTGGCAGACTCCCGTGCCAGCAGTCACCTACACTCTGACTTCCACGTCTGACCTACCTCAGCTCCAGCGACAACGAGCCCTGGAAACCATCGCCAGATTGTCCTCGTCTTTTCGCGTGGCCCACCACCTCTACACCGACGGTTCCCTTCAAGGGGACGGCAGTGCTGGCTGTGCTGTGTTCTCCCCCAATCTGGAGCCTCCGTTCGGGGGTTGAGCAGGGCGTCGTCTCCCGAATTCGTCTAGTTCTACGTACTGTGAGCTCCATGGACTCTTGGATGCTGTCACTTTGTTATCGCGGAGCAGACTCAACGGCCTCATCATCTGAGACTCAAAATCTGCTCTCCGTGCCCTCTCCTCCCCCAGGCCTACATACCAGCAACTGGTCACACAAATTCTCCGCCGCCTTGCCACAGCCCTCGAGAGTTCATTGACGGTGCACTTTTTATGGATTCCGTCACACATCGGTCTCTTGGCCAACGATGTTGCGGACCGTCTTGCAAGGGCTGCCTGTGACCAGGACCCGCCAGCTGCTGGTGCCGCTGCTACCTCCTTGCCGTGGTGCAAGAAAATGGTACGCCAAGCTGCCTGCTCCTCCACCCGTCACCGTAGCGATGCTGAGAGGGCCGCCAGTGCGTCTATCCAGCACTACGAACACTTCCTGCCTCGTCCACACATGTACCGTCGCTCCGGTCTCATGGTTCGCCGCCATAATGTAGTGTGTGCTCGTCTCTGGCTTGGGTACCGGCGAGTCGAAGACATCTTGAAGGGGTAAACTGGGATAATTTAGGGATTCATGAGGGCCAGAACTGCGGATTGGAGAGCCAGGAGAACCAGGTAGAAATGTCTTACAATAATTTAGTTAGAGTAATAGTAGAGGGGCAAGAACAGCATATACCACAGCGAACACTTAGAAAAGAAAACAATGATCCTAAGTGGATGACTCGTGGACTAAAACACGAGATTGGGTTAAAGAAGGGAATTTATCAGAAAATAAAGAATGGGGAAACACATCTCCGAGGCCGGTACGTCGAACTATCTAGATTAGTTAAGAAAAACACCAGGATAGCAAAAAAAGAACTATGAGATCAAAGTAGCAAATGAGGCGAAAAGTAATCCTAAGGGCTTCTTTCAGATGTATAGAACAAAAACACGGGAGAAAATTGGACCGCTGAAAACAAACACATGGGAGCTAGTAGAAAATTACGAAAATATGAGCACATTGTTGAACGACTACTTCCTTTCAGTATTCACACAGGAGGATCGAACGACTATACCGGAAAGAGTTCAGGTGTACGAGGGCGGGGATGGCGATAAATTGAGGGATATAATCATTACCAGGCAAGTAGTTCAGGATGAGATAGATAAGCTTAAGAAGAACAAGTCGCCAGGTCCTGACGGGATATTTCCGAGGGTATTAAAGGAGTTAGGTGATATAATCAGTGACCCACTAACCGACATCTTTAAGATGTCGGTAAATATTGGCTATATGCCGAGCCTATGGAAAGTAGCTAATGTGACGCCGATTTTTAAAAAGGGGGACAGGTCAGTTGCTTCAAACTATCGCCCAATTAGCTTAACATCGGTTATAGGGAAGATGCTGGAGTCCATAATAGCCAGGAACATTCGGGAGCATTTAGAGAAACATAGCTTAATTCACGACTCGCAGCATGGGTTCACAAAAGGTAGGTCATGCCTCACCAATCTCTTGTCCTTCTACAATAAAGTATTTGAGGCGGTTGACAGAGATGAAAATTATGATGTAATCTATCTTGATTTTAGTAAAGCGTTTGACAAAGTTCCTCACCAACGACTGTTGCTTAAATTACAGGCTCACGGAGTAGAGGGTAAAGTTTTGAACTGGGTCAAGGCGTGGCTTAGCAATAGGAAGCAAAGAGTGCAAATCAATGGTAAAAGATCTGACTGGGGATGTGTTACGAGTGGGGTCCCACAAGGCTCGGTATTAGGTCCACTTTCGTTTATTATTTATATCAATGACTTAGACACAGGAATTAGTAGTGATGTTAGTAAATTTGCAGATGATACCAAGATCGGTAGAGTAATTGAGTCGGATCAGGACGCTAGTATTCTCCAAGGTGAACTCAACAGATTATATGACTGGGCGGATAAATGGCAGATGGAGTTCAATGTAGGGAAGTGCAGTATTCTGAGTGTAGGTAGGAACAACCCCTCACATAACTATTGCTTAAATGACACTCTCATAAGTAGGTCTGGGTGCGAAAGAGATTTAGGGGTCTTAGTGAGCTCTGATCTCCGTCCAAGGGCACAATGCATTCAAGCTAGAAATCGAGCTAATAGGGTACTGGGATTTATTTCAAGGAGCGTAAGCAACAGAAGCCCCGAAGTCTTCCTCAAACTATATTTAGCATTAGTTAGACCTCATCTTGACTATGCGGTTCAGTTCTGGTCACCCTACTATAGAATGGATATCAAAATGTTAGAATCGGTGCAGAGGAGGATGACTAAGATGATTCAGGGGTTGAGAAACTTGCCATACGAGGAAAGACTCAAACAGTTAAACTTGCATTCTCTAGAAAGGCGAAGGGTGCGTGGAGACATGATCGAGGTTTATAAATGGATGAAGGGCTTTAATAAGGGAGACATTCATAAGGTTTTGTTGGTAAGAGAACCGGGTAGGACACGAAGTAACGGGTTTAAACTGGATAAATTCAGATTCAACAGGGACATAGGCAAAAATTGGTTTACTAACAGGGTGGTGGATGAGTGGAATAGGCTTAGCAGTCATGTGGTGAGTGCCAATACAATTGTCACATTCAAAAATAGACTAGATAAATTCATGGACAGCGATATTAGGTGGGGTTAGATACACGGAGCTTAGGGTCAAAGGAGCTGCCTCGTACAGGCCTACCGGCCTCTTGCAGACTCCTGCGTTCTTGTGTTCTTGTGTTCTTGTGAGTGTGGCAGCTGGCCGAGGCGGGGGACGCGCATCACTTCTCCTCCTGCAAGCTGTGTGACGCGCCCAATGCTAACACCCTTGAACACTATTGCTTAGAGTGTCCACGTGTTGCTGACTTAATACCACGAGGACTCTCACTTGTGGAGACATGTAGATATTTATCGTCTGGAAACAATCTAGATGTTATCCTCACTCGACATCCACATTTTGGGGGATGCTAAATTATTATTATTATTATTTTTTTTTTCCCCTACTGTTGACTCAGTATCACAGCGTGCCCTGTGAGGCACGAGTCGCCTGTATCGAGGTTAGCATCCTGAACATGTACTAGGCTTGGCACCCTTGCGTGTAATAAATTAATCAAAACAAAGTATCACCACCACCTCTAATAATATTGTCGTCTATCATAATCGTCATCACCATCATTATCCCCTACACCAACCCACCCACCACCACCATCACCATCATCATCACCTACACCAACCCACCCACCACCACCATCACCATCATTATCACCTACACCAACCCACCCATCACCACCATCACCATCATTATCCCCTACACCAACCCACCCACCACCACCATCACCATCATTATCCCCTACACCAACCCACCCACCACCACCATCACCATCATTATCACCTACACCAACCCACCCACCGCCACCATCACCATCATTATCACCTACACCAACCCACCCACCACCACCATCACCATCATCATCACCTACACCAACCCACCCACCACCACCATCACCATCATTATCACCTACACCAACCCACCCACCACCACCATCACCATCATTATCCCCTACACCAACCCACCCACCACCACCATCACCATCATTATCCCCTACACCAACCCACCCACCGCCACCATCACCATCATCATCACCTACACCAACCCACCCACCACCACCATCACCATCATTATCACCTACACCAACCCACCCATCACCACCACCACCATCATTATCACCTACACCAACCCACCCATCACCACCATCACCATCATTATCCCCTACACCAACCCACCCACCACCACCATCACCATCATCATCACCTACACCAACCCACCCATCACCACCATCACCAACATTATCCCCTACACCAACCCACCCACCACCACCATCACCATCATCATCACCTACACCAACCCACCCATCACCACCATCACCATCATTATTCCCTACACCAACCCACCCACCACCACCATCACCATCATTATCACCTACACCAACCCACCCATCACCACCATCACCATCATTATCCCCTACACCAACCCACCCACCACCACCATCACCATCATCATCACCTACACCAACCCACCCACCACCACCATCACCATCATTATCACCTACACCAACCCACCCATCACCACCATCACCATCATCATCACCTACACCAACCCACCCACCACCACCATCACCATCATCATCACCTACACCAACCCACCCACCACCACCATCACCATCATCATCACCTACACCAACCCACCCACCGCCACCATCACCATCATTATCCCCTACACCAACCCACCCATCACCACCATCACCATCATTATCCCCTACACCAACCCACCCACCACCACCATCACCATCATCATCACCTACACCAACCCACCCACCACCACCATCACCATCATTATCACCTACACCAACCCACCCACCGCCACCATCACCATCATCATCACCTACACCAACCCACCCACCACCACCATCACCATCATCATCACCTACACCAACCCACCCACCACCACCATCACCATCATCATCACCTACACCAACCCACCCACCACCACCATCACCATCATTATCCCCTACACCAACCCACCCACCACCACCATCACCATCATTATCACCTACACCAACCCACCCATCACCACCATCACCATCATCATCACCTACACCAACCCACCCACCACCACCATCACCATCATCATCACCTACACCAACCCACCCATCACCACCATCACCATCATTATCCCCTACACCAACCCACCCACCACCACCATCACCATCATTATCACCTACACCAACCCACCCATCACCACCATCACCATCATTATCCCCTACACCAACCCACCCACCACCACCATCACCATCATCATCACCTACACCAACCCACCCACCACCACCATCACCATCATTATCACCTACACCAACCCACCCACCACCACCATCACCATCATTATCACTACCACTATTACTGTCACTACAATTACTACTACTACTACTACTACTACTACTACTACTACCACCACCACCTCACAGTATAATACAAAACGGAAGATCGTCTGATGAAATGAACACACACACACAAAAAAAAAACATGCACACAGTCCAATCCAATGCACAGTGGCGGACACATGAAACAGAAACACCTGAGCCACCCGCGCGGAGGTGTGGTGCTCTCTGGACATGGTGCCACTGATGAGTATGAAGCTTCACCAGGTTTGCTTCATCAGTCGCTGGGACGAATCGAACGCGGTTATTATTGCTGCTTCTGTGTAGGGTCGTCGGTGGTGTGTAAGCCATGTCCCGCCTGACAGTGCAAAAGCGTTTGGTGAGTATATCAAGAAAATGACTTATATTCCACAATATATTCGTATTTTATTCACATGAAACACATGCGTCGTAATCGTGATTCGACAACCCTCACGATCCATGATATATTCCGACGGCCAGGATAACAGCCATTATAACATTATCATCGCCTATGATAATAATCAAAGAATTGCCGTGACCACCTTCTACCTGATGGTGAGTCTGAAAACGGCAGAACTCTCCCACTGACGCAATAATATGAGAGATGTTGCTACAGGAGGAGGCAGAGCGGGGCCTCGGGGTGACAAGCAGGAGGGTGTTGGGAAGGGGAGGAGTAAAGGAGCAAGGGACGGTGGACTTGATAGGCGACAGGAGCTACGTTGGGAGGGATAGATTATAAGTGATAACAAGGCTACATTATTGTTTCATGGAAATACTGAATTTTCGTCAGACCCGAATCATTATATATTATAATTTACTAGCATGGTTTATATGAATTCATAATACTTTCTACATCAGAATGGATACTTCATGTGCTAATACTTATGGCTTCTTTAGTTTGACAGACATTACACCTGTTGTCATAGGCGCTACGAAATAGTTAGGCAGGCAAGCCTAGCAGGCATATAACTGGTTGAGTGTGACCACCCTGAGAAAGAGAGAGTGGTAGGGAAAAGTGATTCATACATGTGGAGAGGATACTACAACAATATGAATAATTACTACTACTACTACTACTACTACTACTACTGCTACTACTTCTATTATATAATACACCCTTGTTACAGTGGAGAGAACGGCGCACGTCATGAATTGATTTTCTTCTTGTTCGTTTCCCTAAACTCTTGAGGTGACGTGTTTGCAGGAAGGGAAAGGTTGCGACACAAACGTTTGCCGCGTCTGGCGTGAGTACTTTAACAGCCCGTCATCGTCATCCATGACTCCACCACATGGGCCACTCCCCCCACCATCTGAAAACCTCCCGAACGGAACATCGTTTAACAGGAAAGAGTGGGTAACCCTAAACCGTGCCAGGGCTGGAGTTGGCAAGACAAACGGCAACCTTCAGAGGTGGGGACTGGCGGCTAGCGCAGCCTGCCCCTGTGGTGAGCCCAATCAAACAACGGAACATATTCTCCGAGGCTGCGTGTTGGGCCCAAGCTGCTCCAACCAAGATCTCCTGGAAGCAAACGAAAGATCCCTCCAGTGGTGCCAGTGGTTGAGTGACAAGATATGATGATCGTCATCCATGTTGCCAGGAACTTGGACATTTCATACATGAACTTATAAAGCAAACCAATCACAGGGAAGCATAGCAAGGCGAAATTGCTGCGTGGAAGGAAGCAGTGCAGGGACAAGCAGGAACAACGAGAGCCCCATGGCGGCAGGATTCCCGCTTTCCACACCATCTTTCATTCACATCTCAGACTTACACAAACTGTGACAACGGCTTTCACCGAGTAGTTAAAAGATTTTAATATACGTTCCCAACGCCTCCAAAGGTTCTTAACCTGAACCTTGAGGCGGACGGGAATGTTTTTGCGCGGGGTCCGAAGAGGAGGAGGCTGCCGGCCTGGCCCAGTCGAGGAGCAGGCCGGCGACACCTTCGCGGAAGGGGCCTCCTCCACTGCCCCCTCGTCCCGAGACATTCCGTTACTTAGACGCCCGTGAACAATGCGCCCGTAAACGATGCGAAACACGTACACAATGCGCCCGTAAACGATACGAAACACGTAAATAATGCGAAAAACGTACACAATGCGCCCGTAAACGATGCGAAACACGTAAACGATGCGAAACACGTAAACGATGCGAAACACGTAAACGATGCGAAACACGTACACAATGCGCCCGTAAACGATGCGAAAAACGTAAAAAATGCGAAAACGTAAACGATGCGAAAACGTAAATAATGCGAAATACGTACACAATGCGCCCGTAAACGATACGAAACACGTAAATAATGCGAAAACGTACACAATGCGCCCGTAAACGATGCGAAAACGTAGACAATGCGAAACACGTAAACGATGCGAAAAACGTAAACGATGCGAAACACGTAAACGATGCGAAACACGTAAACAATGCGAAACACGTAAACGATGCGAAACACGTAAACGATGCGAAACACGTAAACGATGCGAAACACGTAAATGATGCGAAACACGTAAACGATGCGAAACACGTAAACGATGCGAAACACGTAAGCGATGCGAAACACGTAAGCGATGCGAAACACGTAAATGATGCGAAACACGTAAACGATGCGAAACACGTAAACGATGCGAAACACGTAAACGATGCGAAACACGTAAACGATGCGAAACACGTAAACGATGCGAAACACGTAAGCGATGCGAAACACGTAAACGATGCGAAACACGTACACAATGCGCCCATAAACGAGACGAAACTCGTAAAGTAGAGGACTTGGCCAAAAAGAAACACGACTCAGCACAAAAAACACAAGACTCAGCAAACAAAACCCTAGACTCAGTCACCTCAAATAACCCAAAACGAGGTGGGTGAGTGGGTTGGTGGGCGGGTGTGAAGGGGGAGTGGAGGGGGGATAGGTGAGTGGGTGTATTGGTGGGTATAGGTAAGGAGGGCAGGAGGAGGGGAGGGGGATGGAGGTTCGCAGTCGGCAGGTGTGCTAGCCACCCTCCCGCTCACCTCTCTGCCTACCCACCTACCTCCCTACCTACCACCCTGCCTACCACCCTCCCTCGCCCCTGGCTCTCTCCCATCACGCCTGCCTGCCATCCTACCCGCCCACTTGAATCTGCAACACACCTCCTCAAAACACACTGGCTGGTACACACAAAACACAGCCCAAACGAGGTGGGTGGGTGAGTGATTCGTGGGGTGTGGAAGGAGAGGGAGGGGAGGGATATCGGTGGGTGGGTATAGGTAAGGAGGGCAGGAGGAGGGGAGGGGGATGGAGGTTCGCAGCGGGGTAGGTCTATGCTAGCTACCTTCCCACTCACCTCCCTCCCTCCCATCCTTCCTACCTACTTACTTCCCTACCTACCAGCCTACCTACCACCCTCCCTGGCTCCCTGCCTCTCTCCCACCACGCCTACTTACCATCCTAACCACCCACTTGCGAGCCTGCAACACACCTCCCTCAAAACACACTGACTGGCACACAAAAACATACGACTGAGTCCCTCAAAACACACTGACTGTCACACAAAAACACAAGACTGAGTCCATTAAAAACACACTGACTGGCACTAAAAACGAGCGGGGTCCGAAGAGGAGGAGGCTGCCGGCCCTGGCCCAGTCGAGGAGCAGGCCGGCGACACCTTCGCGGAAGGGGCCTCCACCACTGCCCCCTCGTCCCGAGGCATTCCGTTACTTGGACGCCCGTGAACAATGCGCCCGTAAACGATACGAAACACGTAAACGATGCGTCCGTAAACGATGCGAAAAACGTAAACAATACTTCCGTAAACGATGCGAAAAACGTAAACAATGCGACCGTAAACGAAGCGAAAAACGTAAACGATGCGAAAAACGTAAACAATGCGACCGTAAACGATGCGAAAAACGTAAACGATGCGAAAAACGTAAACAATGCGACCGTAAACGATGCGAAAAACGTAAACGATGCGAAAAACGTAAACAATGCGACCGTAAACGATGCGAAAAACGTAAACAATGCGACCGTAAACGATGCGAAAAACGTAAACAATGCGACCGTAAACGATGCGAAAAACGTAAACAATGCGACCGTAAACGATGCGAAAAACGTAGACAATGCGACTGTAAACGATGCGAAAAACGTAAACGATGCGAAAAACGTAAACAATGCGACCGTAAACGATGCGAAAAACGTAAACAATGCAACCGTAAACGATGCGAAAAACGTAAACAATGCGACCGTAAACGATGCGAAAAACGTAAACAATGCGAACGTAAACGATGCGAAAAACGTAAACGATGCGAAAAACGTAAACAATGCGACCGTAAACGATGCGAAAAACGTAAACAATGCGACCGTAAACGATGCGAAAACGTAAACGATGCGACCGTAAACTATGCTAAAAACTTAAACAATGCGACCGTGAACGATGCAAAAAACGTAAACAATGCGACCGTAACCGATGCGAAAACGTAAACGATGCGAAAACGTAAACAATGCGAAAGTAAACGATGCGAAAAACGTAAACAATGCGACCGTAAACGATGCGAAAAACGTAAACAATGCGACCGTAAACAATGCGAAAAACGTAAACAATGCGACCGTAAACGATGCGAAAAACGTAAACGATGCGACCGTAAACGATGCGAAAAACGTAAACAATGCGACCGTAAACGATGCGAAAAACGTAAACCATGCGCCCGTAAACGATGCGAAAGACGTAAACAATGCGACCGTAAACGATGCGAAAACGTAAACAACGCGACCGTAAACGATGCGAAAAACGTAAACAATGCGACCGTAAACGATGCGAAAAACGTAAACAATGCGACCGTAAACGATGCGAAAAACGTAAACGATGCGACCGTAAACGATGCGAAAAACGTAAACGATGCGAAAAACGTAAACAATGCGACCGTAAACGATGCGAAAAACGTAAACGATGCGAAAAACGTAAACAATGCGGATTTATGATATTCGTTGTTATTATTATTATTATATGTGTTCCATGTGGTTCACAGTTGTATGTATGGCACCTATGTGAAATGTTTTCCCCGTTTTCTTCAAAGTTTCTCAAGGCCGTGTTAAAGAAAACGGGACACTGGCCGTGGCTTGCTGCGCTCACTCAAGGTCAGGTCAAGCATACACACACACACACACACACACCACACACACACACACACACACACCTCTTTCCACGTGCAAACTCTTTCACTATGTAAGCACTTTTTCATATTTTTCCTTACCATCATACACTAAACATTCCACTTCCTCCTCCTCCTCCTCCTCCTCCTCGGCTGTGCTTTTGTATAAACTCGGCTAAACGCTTTTTTTCGACTCTTTCTAATTCCAAAGTTTATCTCGAGGCTTTGAAACTTTTATTGAAGGCGAAGTCGGGATAGTGGTGTGGCGAGACGCGCGGAAGGCTGTATGCAAACACTTAGGGGGCAGGAGGAGGAGAAGGAGGGGGAGGAGAAAGAAAAGGAGGATATCTAGTAAGGGGAAAAAGAGAAGAAAAAGGATAAGCAGCAGAATGAATGAGAAAGAAGTAATAGGCTTAAGGAGGAGAAGGGGAAATAAAGGAAGAACAGGGGAAAGAAAAGTGAATGAAAACTGAAGTAGAAGAAAGAAAAGGAAGAACCGGAAGAGTAGTACTAAAAACGAGGAGGTGTAGGAAGGATTAAAATCGAAAACTAATGAAGAAAGGAGAAAGGAAGGAAAAGTAAAGAAGCGCAAAAACAGAAACCCAAAATCAAAAGCGAAGGAAAACGTCAAAAAGGAGGAGCAGGAAGAAGAGGAAAACAAAAGAAAAGACGCAGGAGGAGGAGGAGAGAGAGAGAGAGAGAGAGAGAGAGAGAGAGAGAGAGAGAGAGAGAGAGAGAGAGAGAGAGAGAGAGAGAGAGAGAGAGAGAGAGAGAGAGAGAGAGAGAGAGAGAGAGAGAGAGAGAGAGAGAGAGAGAGAGAGAGAGAGAGAGAGAGAGAGAGAGAGAGAGAGAGAGAGAGAGAGAGAGAGAGAGAGAGAGAGAGAGAGAGAGAGAGAGAGAGAGAGAGAGAGAGAGAGAGAGAGAGAGAGAGAGAGAGAGAGAGAGATGATTTAAGCTTGATCTGATACTGAATTTGTTGCCCTTCTCGCCGCTGAGTCGAAAGTTATGTGTGAAAAGTTACCAGAGGAGAGAGAGAGAGAGAGAGAGAGAGAGAGAGAGAGAGAGAGAGAGAGAGAGAGAGAGAGAGAGAGAGAGAGAGAGAGAGAGAGAGAGAGAGAGAGAGAGAGAGAGAGAGAGAGAGAGAGAGAGAGAGAGAGAGAGAGAGAGAGAGAGCAGTTTTGACAAAATGCTTTTTTGGAGGTATTTCTTAATAATTTCTCGTCACTTTCCCGAAACTCAATAATGATTCATCTCGATAACCGATGCCGCGCTTGTCTCATTACGCGGTGCCTGGCGGGGCTGACGCGGTACTGGCGCGGAAAATGAACGCTGAACTGTGAACCAAGGGATGATTCTTATTAATGAAGAAAATATTTAATCATTCATTACTGAATAAAATATATGAATAATATGCCCACATGCGTTTCATAGTTTTTTTGCGTGTTTGTTATTCTCCACAAACCTGCTGACAGACAGAAAAACAAGCAGACAAACAGACAAACAAACAGCACCGAAAACAAACTTCTTGTTATATTGAAAAAAAAAATACATCAGTGAATTGAATGTGATTTTGATTATTTATAGCTCATTTAATTTCGTTATAGAAATGGTATAACAAGTTCGCAATAACGAAAAAAATAATTTGATCTTCAAAAGTCCGCTATACTGTCTTCATCATTCTAAAGAAAATTAATATTAGATAAAAAAAATTGAATTCCTCATGTGGTTGTCGGTAATATTCGTGTCAAGGTGTTGTGTTACCTTCCTGCCAGACGTGTAATGGCGAGCAGGGAAAAGCTGCAGCAACATGTCGAATGGAGCATAACAAAAGGTGATACAGAGTGTGAGAAATTGCTGTGTGGCTGTGTATTACTTTGCTCTTCCTCGCTTCCAAAACTTGAAAGATAATTACGGTAGAAGAGTGGACCGCTAGGCGACAACGGGGAACAGGATCGGATAATGTTATGAGAAAAGACGGTACATTTAAGTGCAGCCTGGCGATGCCCCAGTCAGTTAATCATTTTGTCAATCAGAGGGTCAAGAGTGGCTGTGTGGCTCTTTGGTATTCTGTTCCACCTCATTTCCGGAACATGAACGATCATTTTGTTAACAGTAAACTCATAGCAGCAACAGTCAGTGAGTTAATGAGAAATGAGCTAATGGACAGGTGAGAAAGTATGACTTGCGTAAACACAGTTACCTTTCCTTAATGACTGCCTCAGGGTGTCATCTCGCGGCTTACCTGGAAAAGGAGAACGGACATATGTAAGTTTTATAAAGGTCACTTTCCTTATATATATACTACTTTCAGTTACGTAGGGAAGTAGAACAGGAAAAAGTAAAAAATAAATAAAGCGAAAATAAGTGAAATAAAAAGAATAGTAAAGGAAAAAGATAAAGAAAAAAATAGGTAGATGAAAAGTAGGAGTACTGAAAGAGATGAATGAGACAGGAAGAACAGAACAGGAAGAAGGAAGAGAAGTTGGCGGTAGAGAAAGGAGAGATGATAAAATAAATGTGTGAAATTTATGAGATGGGGAAATATAATATATGAAGGTGGTGGAAGATTGTGAGAGTGGCAAGTACTGATTTATTAGTAGGAGGAGGAGGAGGAAGGAGGAGGAGAAGGAGGAAGAAAGAAAGGACGATAGGAGTAGAGTGAAGGAAGATGGATAGAGAGAGGACGGGAAGGGAGAGTAAGAGAATGGAGGAAATGAAGGGAGGGTGGAGAGGATGAAATAAGAAAAGATAGGATGAAAAAAAGGAAGGGGGAGAAGAAAGAGGGGAAATAAAGGAAAGGAAGATGAAGGATAGGAGGAAAAGGCAATGTGGAAAAAAAGTAGATGGGAACGGAGGAGAAGGAAGGAAGTAACAAAGATGAAGAGGAGAGAGGATAAAAGGAAGGAAGGGAAGGAGGTATGGGAGAAAGAAATGACAGGGAAAAGGAGACTGTGTGAGAAGGGAAAGATGAAAGAGGTGAGAGGAGACCAAAGCATAAGGAAAGAAAGAGATATAGATAGAGAACAAATGGAGAAAAGAGGAAAAAAGAAGATTGGATGAAAGGAAGACGATACGAGGAAGAGTATGGATGAAGTAAGAACAGAAAGAGAAGGGGGGAGCAGATCGGGCAAGATGAAAATGGAGGCGAATGGAGGAGGAGGAGGAGAATGAGGAAGGGAATCATAGCGAAGGAGAAGTGGAAAAAGAAATGAGATAAATGAAAGTGAAAAAAAAGTAAAATGTAGGAAAGAATAAAAGAAGAGTAAAAGAAACAAACAGAAGGAAGAGGGAAAAATGGAACAGGAGGAGGAGGAGGAGGAGGAGGAGGAGGAGGAGGAGGAGGAGAGAAGATGAATACGTCAATAAAGTCAAAGTCAAGTCAAGCAGAAGTGGAAAAAGTAAGAACTGAAGAGCAAAAAGAAAGTGGAAAAATATAGTGAAAGAGGAAGAGAAGCAGAGAGAAAAAGGAAGAGCAGGAGAAAAAGAGAAGAGGAAGAGGAGGAGAAGCAGAGAGAAAAAGGAAGAGCAGGAGAAAAAGAGAAGAGGAAGAGGAGGAGAAGCAGAGAGAAAAAGGAAGAGCAGGAGAAAAAGAGAAGAGGAAGAGGAGGAGAAGCAGAGAGAAAAAGGAAGAGCAGGAGAAAAAGAGAAGAGGAAGAGGAGGAGAAGCAGAGAGAAAAAGGAAGAGCAGGAGAAAAAGAGAAGAGGAAGAGGAAGAGAAAAATATAGTGAAAGAGGAAGAGAAGCAGAGAGAAAAAGGAAGCGGAGGAGAAAAAGAGAAGAGGAAGAGGAAGAGAAAAATATAGTGAAAGAGGAAGAGAAGCAGAGAGAAAAAGGAAGCGGAGGAGAAAAAGAAAAGAGGAAGAGGAAGAGAAGCAGAGAAA
The DNA here is from genome assembly GCF_024679095.1 of Eriocheir sinensis. NCBI lineage: Eukaryota > Metazoa > Arthropoda > Malacostraca > Decapoda > Varunidae > Eriocheir > Eriocheir sinensis. The sequence goes on along the minus strand of NW_026110917.1, from coordinate 652,456 downwards.
AAAAGGAGGAGGAGGAGAAAAAGAGAAGAGGAAGTAGAAGAGAAAAATCAAACGGAAGTAAAAATATTAAATAAAGAGTAAAATAATGAAAAAATGTAAGACTGTAGGGAAGAGGAAGAAAAGCAGAGCGTAAAAGAAAGGAGGAGGAGGAAGAAATAAACAAGAGGAAGAGGAGAAATAGAAAGGAATAGAAGAAAATAAGAAAAGAGCAGAGTAAAATAAAAGAGGAGGAGAAGAAAGTGGAGGAAGAATGAAAAAAAAAGAGGAAGATGAGACTAAAAAGGGAGGGAGGAGAGTAAAAGAAACAAGAAAGAGGAGAAGAAATAAGTGGAAAAGGAGGAAGGAAAAAAGGAGAGGAAGGAGAGAGAAGAGGAAAACGTCGATATTGTCACTCCAGCCGCCGGGAAGGTGACGTGGCGGGGAAGGGAACGTGAAGGGAAGTCGCTGCTCAGGCTTTATCGAGGCGCCGCGGAAGGTCGATTATCATTATGACTATTATTATTATTATTATTATTATTATTATTATTATTATTATTATTATTATTATTATTATTATTATTATTATTATTATTATCATTACTATCTCCCAACTATTCCCTTCCCCTTCCACTTTCTGTTCCTCCTGTACCCATCCTCTTCCTCGTGTTCGTCTTCCTTTCATTTACTTTTTGTTTTGTTTTCTTTCTCATTTTTTTCATCATCTTCCCTTTGCTTTGCTGTGGTTGTAGTAGTAGTAGTAGTAGTAGTAGTAGTAGTGGTGGTGGCGGTGTTGGTGGAGGGAGCAGTATGATCATTATCACTATCATCATTATTATGTTTGCGTCATTAGATAATATGCCATCATGATATTTCTGCACCAGTGGGAGGATTCAGAGCACAGCAAAACCATTAATTAATATTTAGCGTCGACGCCATATTTATCAATTTACTTTATCCGTATTTATTATTACTATTAGTTTTAAGAGTTCAGAAGCTTATCAAAGGTCAAGGATCCTCGTGTTTATAAAGAATATCCTTCCCCTCTCTTCCTTCGCTTCCCTTCCCTTCCTTCCCTTCAGTTCACTTTATTTTTTTATCTTTCTTTTACTTCCTTCCCCCTCCCTTCTTCTCCTTTCCTCTCCCCTCGTCACTATTAGTCTCCTCCCTTCTCCCACTTCTCAAGGATCCCATTCATAACCCTCCATCTTTAATTTCCCATATCTTTCTTTCTTCCCACCCTACTCCTCCTCCTCCTCCTCCTGCTCCTCCTCTTCGCCTCCTCCTCTTCACCTCACTTCTTTCTCCTCACATCGAAACCGATCATTATTGTACTGGTTCCTTCCTCCACTATTGTCTTGTCTTGTGCCTCTCCTTTTTTTTCTCCTGCCCCTTCACTTTCTCCTCCTTAACATCATTATCGTCATCATCGTCATCATCGTTTCTCGTCTTTCTCCTACTCTTGTTCCTCAGCCTCCTCCTGTTCTTTCACCCATTTTGTTCATATATATTTCTTCTTCCTCTTCAACCTTATCTACCTCCTCCTCCTCCTCCTCCTCCTCCTCCTCCTCCTCGAATACCCTTTGAAGGAGATACCCTCATTATGAACTAAAATTTGCCCGTCTTTATCTTCTTATCATTGTCCTTCTTCCTGTTCTTCTTCGTCATCACTTGGTACCCTGAGAGATTTTTTAGTATAGGCGAGGGGGGGAGGAGTAATGGGAGCAATGGGAGGAGTAATGTGAGGGGACATCTAGCTCATAATATAACCAGGCAGCTTAGAAGTAATTCTAGGGGAGTAACAGAGGACGGGATAAGAATCTTCTATACTAACAGCAGGAGCCTCAGAAACAAGATAGACTTACTAAGGGGTGAAGCTTGTTCAGAAAATTTTGACATAATAGCGATCACTGAGACATGGATAGACACTGCTAATAGAAATTTTAGATCAGAATTTGAAATAACGGGTTATCAGATGTTTCACAAAGACAGAAGGGGCAGAAAGGGAGGTGGAGTTGCGCTATATGTTAAAGACTCACTTAAATGTTTAGTTAACAACTCAGTCAAAACTAACATGGATTCAGAATCAGTTTGGGTGGACGTTTACAAAGGGAAAGAAAAACTAACTCTAGGAGTTATATACAGGTCACCCAACCTTAACAGGCAGGACACGAGTATATTACTACAGGAGATTGGCAGGGC
>NW_026110917.1:630278-645278 GCF_024679095.1 Eriocheir sinensis | reverse complement strand
GGACCGTGCCTAATTATTTAGGCCTGCGGTGTAGAGGAGTGTGGCGACCTCTACACTAATAAAAGCCTCCCTGGGAACCAGTTGTCGGTGTGAGCTCCCCGTCCCTCCCCTCTATCGACGGTACTCCCATCTCTATTCTGCATAACAGCTGGTTCTTGTTTTCTCCTGAAAGAGATATCTTCCGTGGGCCATTTGAGGTTGTACCTCCCGGCTTCTAGGTGGAGTTTCTGAGGGGTTTTCTTATACTCAAGGAATATTTCAGTCTTTTGGTCTCTCAGGAAGGGCGTCTGATACTCTCTAGAGTTGGTGGAGAACACCTGGTGACAGGTCCCACTGGCCAGGCCTCGAAAGGGTCGCAGAGTTGGGTTAGACGTTTCGGAAAGTGGGAACGAATTGCTGGTTCCTCTCCTCCCTTGCCAGCTCTGCTCTGTGTGACTACGCCGGCCCCGTGCTATGGGACAAAACTTCGAGGACAATAGCTGAAAAGCGCCGGGTTGTGAAAGTCTCTCGTGACCGAGGCTCAGGACAAGCGATTGGTCTTTGAGGCGTTTTCAAGACCCTGTGGGAGCGAGCTCCCAGTGTTGGAGGCATCTAACACAGCAGTATCTATTTTCCATGCACAATTTTTATACAATTCAATTTATGGTCACAATTTAAGTTATTTCGAAAGCGCTTTTAATATTTGCCCAAACTGTTAACTCGCTTAAAATTCTAACAATGCCTTCGAACCTTAAGTGTGACGTCTGTCCCGGACGTTTTGCAGCTCAGTTCTTCCAGCTGAGTAAAACTTGCCGCCTCTGCGTTCAAAGATTACATCTTCAGAAGGCTGTAACTGAATGGAAAGTCAAGCACAATGATCTTGAAAAGAAATTTGTAGCCCTTCAGGAATTTGTTTTAACAAATGTGGCAGTGACTCCACCATCGATGGTGGAGAGGCCCTCCACTGAGACTGTGCCCTCTCCAGACGACCCTCCTGCTTCACGGGAGGACGTGTTACCTGCCTCACAGGTTGACTCCCAGCCTGCCTCACAGGATAACCCCCAGCCTGCCTCACAGGATAACCCCCAGCCTGCCTCACAGGCTAACCCCCAGCCTGCCTCACAGGCTAACCCCCAGCCTGCCTCACAGAACAACTGCCAGCCTGCCTCACAGGCTGACCCCCACCCTGCCTCACAGGCTAACCCCAGCCTGCCTCACAGGCTAACTCCCAGCCTGCCTCACAGGACAACTTCCAGCCTGCCCCACTTAACGCTTCTCTTCCTGCTTCACAGGATGTCGGGTTCCAACCTGTAAGGAATGGAGCCAAACCGAAGCATGCAACCAAGGATTTACTGACCCCCACTACCTTCAATAGTTCCAGGTGCTGGCAGACACCATGGAGGATGAGTTCGAGACTCGCCTGGTTGGGGACTCCATGGTGCGTGGCCAGCTGGTTGAGTTCTGTGGTCGTTCATCAAACGGCCGCAGAAAACGTTACTGCTATCCAGGTGTTAGATTGGACGACATCACCGCAGCGTGCGATGATGTCACGAGAAATGCCGACCGAAACACCCTCTTTGTCATTCACGCGGGGACAAATGACGTAAAGACAACCCTTTCTGAGGAACTACTTGAGAAATACCGCCGCATGATCAAGCAGTATAAGCGTAAAACGGATGCCAGTAACATCATAATCTCAGGAATCCTCCCGAGGGTCGGTGCCGAATCTAGCTTTTACAGTAAGGCCTTCAGCACAAACAACAGACTTCAGTCCCTTTCCTCACAAGAAAACGTCCAGTTCGCTAACTTGTGGAACAATTTTTACTACGATTCAGACTTGTTCCTTCCTGATGGCATTCACTTAAACCCTGTTGGAGCAGCCCGTTTCGGGAGGCTGCTCTGTGATCAAGTGGCTCTTCGAAAGCCAAAAAACGCGGAGGCGAGAGCACCAGCAGCTCCACCGTAAGGGTGCACTCAACCCGCAAAACTCCCGACTCGAATCACATTAAAGCTTGCTATGTAAACGCTCGTAGCCTACGTAACAAATTTGAAGACTTAGAAGTCCTCGCAGCTACAAATCATTATCACATCATCGGAGTCACAGAATCTTGGATAGACACTTCAAATAGAGATTTCATTGCGGAATATAGATTACCGGGTTTTACCATTTTTAGTCATGAAAGAGAGAACAGACAGGGTGGAGGCGTTATCTTTTATATCCACAACTCTCTCCATCCAGTATCCGTGAAAATAGATATTATAACCAATGTAGACACGGTCTTCATTGAAATTAAAAATAAATCCCGTAAAATAGTAATTGCACTAATCTACAGACCGCCAAGGCAGACTCTTGATATCGACCACGTATTAAGTTAATTATTATTAGAAACAAGTAGCAGTTGCGAGGCAGTAATTGTTGGGGACTTTAACTTGCCAGTGAAAAGATGGGGTGAACCGTTGAACTGTCATACAGGGCTCGACCTGTACACAAATTTACTAGAAAGTGACTTACATCAACACGTTCAAGAACCGTCTCGGAAAATAATATACTTGACCTTATCTTTTCAATGACAGCTGATCTAGTTAACGAAGTAAATGTTGGTCCAATTTTTAGTTCTAGCGATCATCGAACAATCACATTCAGCATCAATATGAAAGAAAGTAAAGTAACTCCTAGTAAAGAAAAGGTGCCTGATTATCAGAGAGCGAATTTCGTAAGACTCCGATCAATTCTAAATAATTCTGACTGGACTGAAATCACGGCGGAAACAGATATTGATAAATCTTGGGGGGCCTTCACCACAATATTGAACAATGCCATAAGCATATGCGTACCCTATCGTAACAGACGTTCAGCTTCTAAGAAGAAACCCAAATGGTGGAATAACGAAATTCAAAACAGCCTATCTCTTAAAAAACGCGTATACAGTAGTTACATATCAACTCAGAGCGAGGCTGACAAACTAGAGTTGGACAGAATTCGCCGCGAAACCAAGAAATTAAGAAAACGAAGCAAGAAAAATCTTGAAGAATATATAGCGGAAACAAGTAAATCTAATCCTAAAGAATTTTTCAGCTATGTAAATAATAAAAAGTCACTCACTTGTGGTATCGGACCGCTTGCAAATGAAAACGGTAACCACACGAACGATGAAAATGAAATGGCTACAATCCTAAATAACTTTTTCGCATCCGTATTTACCGACGAAGATTGTTTATCACCTCAACCGCCGGAGGTTAGAAGGACCGAAAAGATGTTAAGTGGCGTGCTCATCGTAGAAAGTGACATTTTACGCACAATTGAAAAGATTAAAGTAAGCAAAGCTCCTGCTCCAGACAAAATTACCCCTAGGGTCTTAAAAGAAATCAAACATCAAATTTGTAAACCGCTCTCCATCATATTCAATAAATCTTTAACAGCTGGAAAAGTTCCGTCGGATTGGAAACTTGCAAATGTCACACCAATTTTCAAAAAGGGGGACAAGTCTCATCCAGGAAACTATCGACCAATTAGCCTGACATCTATTGTTTGTAAGTTAATGGAGACTATCATTCGCGACAATATGGTGAAATTCTTCGAAGAAAATAATATAATAAATAATTCGCAACATGGCTTCCGTAGTAAACGTTCGTGTTTGACTAACTTACTTGATTTTTTTCACCATATTTTTGAGGTGTTCGATGAAAACAGATCAGTAGATATCATATATCTGGATTTTCAAAAGGCATTTGATAAGGTCCCCCACCAACGATTGCTCAGCAAACTACTGGCGCACGGTATCTCGGGTAACATTCACAATTGGCTTGTGGACTGGCTCTCTGAGCGGAAACAGAGAGTAGTTCTAAACGGTGTTACATCTAACTGGCTCGATGTCAAAAGCGGCGTACCTCAAGGATCAGTGCTTGGCCCCATGCTCTTCTTAATTTATGTTAATGATATCGATGATGGGCTCACTTGCAAAGTATCAAAATTTCCTGATGACACAAAAATTGCTAGTAAAGTAACTGCGATACTCGACGAAGAAGCTTTACAATCAAATATAGATCGACTTGCACGTTGGGCCAATCAATGGCAAATGAAATTTAACGTTGACAAATGTAAAGTGTTGCACATCGGAAAAAATAACAATCGCGTTCGGTACGTAATGAATGGCCAACAACTTTCTGCAGTAAGTAAAGAAAAGGATCTTGGAATCACTATATCAAGCGATTTAAAGCCCGGTCAGCATTGTTCAGAGGTAGTTAAAACTGCAAACAAATTGGTTGGCTTCATCGGACGAGTCTTTAATAATAAATCGGAAAAAGTAATATTAAAACTGTATAATTCGTTGGTTCGACCCCGTCTAAAGTACTGTGTACAGTTTTGGTCTCCCTACTACAGAAAAGACATAGAAAAGTTGGAACGGGTCCAACGAAGAGTAACAAAGATGATTCCTAGGTTGAGAAATTTGTCATATGAACAAAGGCTTAAAGAAGTAAATTTATTCAGCCTATCAAAACGAAGAATGCGAGGCGATCTAATAGAAGTGTTTAAAATGTTCAAAGGATTCAGTGATATTAATGCGGAAGATTACTTTACAATTGATCGATCAAATAGAACAAGAAGAAATCACAATTTGAAGATAAGTGGTAAAAGATTCTCGTCGCACGAAGCTAAACACTTCTTCTTCAATCGAGTTGTTAATGTTTGGAACTCTCTACCTTGTGATGTCGTTGATAGTACAACAGTTACGGCCTTCAAGAATAGATTAGACAAGTGTTTTGAATCCAACCAGCAACTTAGATATTACTCATTGTCGTAATAACGTTAAGTTATTTCGAATACTGGTGTCCTTGTCCGCTTTTATCGCCCGGTTAGTGGTAGCAGTAATGGTAGTTCTTTCCTCTTTCCTACATAAATTCCATGCAGTTTTTCCATGCTGCATGGTTCTTTTTCCTTTCCTGCCAGCTTTGGCTGGAGGGATGGGGGGGTGGGGAGGAGCCTTCGCCTTTGCTGTCCTTCATCTTCCACCTTTGATTAGATAGTTAGTGTAGCTTGTCACAAACAACCTCGTAAGGACCAGCAGGTCTGCTGTTGTTTGTTCTTCCTTTGTGTTCCTTTGTGTTCCTTTGTCCCCCCTCTCCCATCTTCCCGCCCAATCTCCTCCTCCTCCTCCTCCCCCTCTTTCTCCTCCTTGTCCTCCGCCTCCTCACTCGTCCCTCCCTCCAACACCTGTCCCTTACCTTCCCTTTCCCCCTCTTCCTCCTCCCTCTCCTCGTCCGTTCCTCCCTCCACCACCTCACCCTCCCTTTCTCCTTCTTCCTCTTCCCCTTCCTCCTCCTCCTTTCCACCTTCCACCTCTTCCACAATTTCTCCTCGTTCTTCACAGCAGGTCCCTCCCCTCCCTTCCCGCTCTCCCCTCCCCCCTTCACCCACCCCTCCTGGCCCCCCTTCCGACCGTCGGGTTCTTGTTGTTGGTGATAGTCAGGTTCGTTATATTGACAGGTATTTTTGCTCCAAGGATAAGAACAGGACGAGGGTGTGTTTCCCAGGGGCAGGGGTGGGCCATATATCAGACAGAATTGAGGCGTGTATGGCAAGCGAGGGATCGAACCCCATTGTCTTTCTCAGTTGTGGCGGAAACGACGTTTCTCGTGTGCCAAGCGAGGACCTTCTCAGGCGTTTTAGAGAATTGTTAGGCAGGATACGTGACGCTGGTGGGTCGCCAGTAGTGTGTAGCGTCCTGCCAAGGAGGGGCGTTGGCGATGGATGGCTGTCCAGGGCGATAGCAGTGAACAGCAGACTTGCTGAGCACTGCGGGCGCAATGGGTGGCTGTTCGTCGACAATTGGGACCTCTTCTTTGGCAACGACGCCCTCTACGCCCGTGACGGGATACACTTGACGTTCAAGGGTGTTGAGGCTCTCTCAGACTCCCTTGAGCGAGCACTTGGTACCCTGAGGGATTTTTTAGTATAGGCGAGGGGGGGAGGAGTAATGGGAGTAATGGGAGGAGTAATGGGAGGGGACATCTAGCTCATAATATAACCAGGCAGCTTAGAAGTAGTTCTAGGGGAGTAACAGAGGACGGGCTAAGAATCTTCTATACTAACAGCAGGAGCCTCAGAAACAAGATAGACTTACTAAGGGGTGAAGCTTGTTCAGAAAATTTTGACATAATAGCCATCACTGAGACATGGATAGACACTGCTAATAGAAATTTTAGATCAGAATTTGAAATAACGGGTTATCAGATGTTTCACAAAGACAGAAGGGGCAGAAAGGGAGATGGAGTTGCGCTATATGTTAAAGACTCACTTAAATGTTTAGTTAACAACTCAGTCAAAACTAACATGGATTCAGAATCAGTTTGGGTGGACGTTTACAAGGAAAGAAAACTAACTCTAGGAGTTATATACAGGCCACCCAACCTTAACAGGCAGGACACGAGTATATTACTACAGGAGATTGGCAGGGCGAGTATGAGTAGAAATGTCTGCGTAATGGGGGACTTTAATTATAGGAATATAGACTGGGAAGATCTAGTGGGTGACCTGGAAGCCGAGGACTTTCTTGAAGTTATACAAGATAATTTCCTTAAGCAGGTAGTTACTGAGCCTACCAGAGGAGATAACATATTAGACTTAGTCCTAACCAATAATGGGATCTACATGAGTTGGAGGGCGGAGAGTTAGGAAATAGTGATCACAGAACGGTTCGTTTTAGCTTAGATCATGGTAACTCATGAACCAAACCCAGTGTTAGTGCCAGATTTTAGAAGAGCAAACTACGAGGGGCTTCGAAGACATCTTGAAGGGGTAAACTGGGATAATTTAGGGATTCATGAGGGCCAGAACTGCGGATTGGAGAGCCAGGAGAACCAGGTAGAAATGTCTTACAATAATTTAGTTAGAGTAATAGTAGAGGGGCAAGAACAGCATATACCACAGCGAACACTTAGAAAAGAAAACAATGATCCTATGGATGACTCGTGGACTAAAACACGAGATTGGGTTAAAGAAGGAGTTTATCAGAAAATAAAGAATGGGGAAACACATATCAGGGGCCGGTACGTCGAACTATCTAGATTAGTTAAGAAAAACACCAGGATAGCAAAATGGAAGTATGAGATCAAAGTAGCAAATGAGGCGAAAAGTAATCCTAAGGGCTTCTTTCAGATGTATAGAACAAAAACACGGGAGAAAATTGGACCGCTGAAAACAAACACATGGGAGCTAGTAGAAAATTCCGAAAATATGAGCACATTGTTGAACGACTACTTCCTTTCAGTATTCACACAGGAGGACCGAACGACTATACCGGAAAGAGTTCAGGTGTACGAGGGCGGGGATGGCGATAAATTGAGGGATATAATCATTACCAGGCAAGTAGTTCAGGATGAGATAGATAAGCTTAAGAAGAACAAGTCGCCAGGTCCTGACGGGATATTTCCGAGGGTATTTAAGGAATTAGGTGATGTACTCAGTGACCCACAAACCGACATCTTTAAGATGTCGGTAAATACTGGCTATGTGCCGAGCCTATGGAAAGTAGCTAATGTGACGCCGATTTTTAAAAAGGGGGACAGGTCAGTTGCCTCAAACTATCGCCCAATTAGCTTAACATCGGTTATAGGGAAGATGCTGGAGTCCATAATAGCCAGGAACATTCGGGAGCATTTAGAGAAACATAGCTTAATTCACGACTCGCAGCATGGGTTCACAAAAGGTAGGTCATGCCTCACCAATCTCTTGTCCTTCTACAATAAAGTATTTCAGGCGGTTGACAGAGATGAAAATTATGATGTAATCTATCTTGATTTTAGTAAAGCGTTTGACAAAGTTCCTCACCAACGACTGTTGCTTAAACTACAGGCTCACGGAGTAGAGGGTAAAGTTTTGAACTGGGTCAAGGCGTGGCTTAGCAATAGGAAGTAAAGAGTGCAAATCAATGGTAAAAGATCTGACTGGGGATGTGTTACGAGTGGGGTCCCACAAGGTTCGGTATTAGGTCCACTTTTGTTTATTATTTATATCAATGACTTAGACACAGGAATTAGTAGTGATGTTAGTAAATATGCAGATGATACCAAGATCGGTAGAGTAATTGAGTCGGATCAGGACGCTAGTATTCTCCAAGGTGAACTCAACAGATTATATGACTGGGCGGATAAATGGCAGATGGAGTTCAATGTAGGGAAGTGCAGTATTCTGAGTGTAGGTAGGAACAACCCTCACATAACTATTGCTTAAATGACACTCTCATAAGTAGGAGGGGTGCGAGAGGGATTTAGGGTCTTAGTGAGCTCTGATCTCCGTCCAAGGGCACAATGCATTCAAGCTAGAAATCGAGCTAATAGGGTACTGGGATTTATTTCAAGGAGCGTAAGCAACAGAAGCCCCGAAGTCTTCCTCAAACTATATTTAGCATTAGTTAGACCTCATCTTGACTATGCGGTTCAGTTCTGGTCACCCTACTATAGAATGGATATCAAAATGTTAGAATCGGTGCAGAGGAGGATGACTAAGATGATTCAGGGGTTGAGAAACTTGCCATACGAGGAAAGACTCAAACAGTTAAACTTGCATTCTCTAGAAAGGCGAAGGGTGCGTGGAGACATGATCGAGGTTTATAAATGGATAAAGGGCTTTAATAAGGGAGACATTCATAAGGTTTTGTTGGTAAGAGAACCGGGTAGGACACGAAGTAATGGGTTTAAACTGGATAAATTCAGATTCAACAGGGACATAGGTAAAAATTGGTTTACTAACAGGGTGGTGGATGAGTGGAATAGGCTTAGCAGTCATGTGGTGAGTGCCAATACAATTGTCACATTCAAAAATAGACTAGATAAATTCATGGACAGCGATATTAGGTGGGGTTAGATACACGGGAGCTTAGGGTCAAAGGAGCTGCCTCGTACAGGCCTACCGGCCTCTTGCAGACTTCTGCGTTCTTATGTTCTTATGTTCTTAAGAGAAGAGAAAGAGAGAGGGGAAAAGGGGGGCAAGCCGCCACCACACATTAAAAGGTCATTCGATATTTTGATGTCTAGAGATGGTGTGCTAATCATCGTCAGCACTGATTAACAAGGGAAGAGGAATGGGGCCGAGGAGGGTAAAGGGGGGAAGGAAGAGGAGGAGGACGGATAAAAAGTTAGTATGCAAAACAGTCTTGTGTCTCGATAATTCGACTTTTATCTCTTTTAGCTTTTTTTCATTATTTTCCTTTTCTTTCTTTGTCATGGAAGAAAGTCGTTGCGAGTCAGTCATGGCGAGAGATTTACCGTTGTTGTTTTTGTTATCGTTGTTGTTGGGTGTTATTGTTCTTCTTGCTCTTGTTAGTGTTACTGTTGTTTATGCTTATGTAATGATAGTAGTAGTAGTAGTTGTAGTAATAGTACCAGTAGTAGTAGTAGTAGTATATATATAGTAGTAGTAGTAAGTGTATCTTATCTTTCTGTCTATTTCTCACTTACCTCCCTTTATATTTTCCATTACACTTTTAAACCCGCGCACGCGCACGCGCGCACACACACACACACACACACACAGACACACACACACACACACACACACACACACACACACACACACACACACACACACACACTTCCTCCCTGAAATACAAAACACTAAAAATCCATCTTTGCATCGTGTATCCCAGGCTTTTTTCCCTTCATTATATGACCTCATTAATCATTTCTCTCCCTCCGCCTCGCTTCGTTATAATTATTCTCGGATTTTTTTTTTTATCTCAGTTCATTTATTTTTTTTCTTTTACATTGATCATCATTTTTGCCTCGTCGCATTTGCATTTATCATTGTAATGATTATGTTGTCAGGGGTTTTGTACTAAATGTATTTATATACTGTTTGTGCCGAGAGAATGAGGTCAGTAAAGCGGAAGGTTCGTTTAGTGGTGCGAGAGATAACGGAAATGTAGTGGTGATGTTGATGCAGCTACTACTACTACTACTACTACTACTACTACTACTACTACTACTACTACATAAATGATACCTCCACCCATGTTTATTTTCCCGACACATAGTCATGGAGGGCTCCATAGTTTGGAGGTCATTAGCCCCAAATCTGTTCGCTAATGACTGTGGCATCCAACCATATCACTAATACTACCTAGCACTAAATCACCTATCATCTATTACGTCCAGATCCCCCTTTCTTTCCCTACTCAAGTCACTCCCGACCCACCCTAATGTCACTCTCCATCACTGTGGCTTCATAGTCCATATTGGAGATGTTGGTGGCTTTTGGGCAAGAGTGTCTGGTGCCCCTGAGACATAGGATGGCCGACCTGAGCAGGGAGAACGAGAGGCGACACCTCATCCAGGCGACAACGTGGCTCCTTGGCTGATGCTTCTTTTCTGAGATTAGTTCCGCGAGGCGTGCGTAGAAGCATTGGGCCCTGGGACTCATCCCGCCGGATGTGGTGAAGACGAGGGGGTTGAAGCTGCCCTGATCCACGTGTTGGATTCTTTCACCGTATGCCCTTGTCTTCTCCTGGTCGTTCCTGTGGTGGGCGGCTTGCAGGGGCAGCTCACGGCAGCCATCGGGTCAAACATGCGGATGTCCATGAACGCCCGCTGTCCGCGCACCCAGAATCCGCGGGCACTTTCATCAACCCGTGCCTCCTGTGAGTTATTGGGCGTCCTGTATCGAAGGTGTTCGCCGTCCAGGGGAAGCAGTGCCGGCTCGGTAGTGACGTCTTGGCATACCTCCCCTAGCATGCTGGCTGTCAGATCCCTCACTTCATCATGTCGAATACAGACGAAGCCTCCTTTTTTACATGTCACGGTGTGGGTGACATCATTTGGTGATCCACATGCACAGAGATCAGGCAGTCCTTCAATCGGCCAGCCATTTCTCAGAGCAATGGCGTCGACAAATTCTTGTTTGTTGAGGCTGAAGCCCTTTGCTCTGATTGGTAATGACGTTAGCCAGTTAGAGGCGCCTGCCTCCTGTGCTGTGTGTATTTTTCTACCCATTTCTGTGGACAGGTGGTGTGTAAGGCGGTCCAGCTCGTCTTTTTGGGCCTGTTGCCTTCTGAGATTTTTATTTTAATATCTCTTATTTCTGTTTGGTCTATCTCGCCCTCTGCCTCCTGAGCTATGATCCTGTTGATGCGTGACTTGGTAAGGCTGATGGAGTTTTGGTTTTCCTTATCAGCCAGCTTCTCAGGGTTGGTGATCCCCATCCCACCCAGTCTTGGGGGAAGTGCTAACATATCCCTCTCTCCTCCTTCCCCAAAGCATGAGATTTCACTAGCGCCGGCAAGAATACAATCTTGACGGCATTTTCCAGTGGTCGGAGGAGTGGACTGATGCCGGGGACGGTGCGCATCAGGAACGTCCACCGATGTTGGATGCCGTGGGTGTACGCTGAATAGGCAGCGTGTGGCTCAGTCTTGGCAATGGCAGACAAAGCTTCTATTTCCTTCACCCATTCAGCTACTTTGTCTCCCACGTACTCCTTCTTATATACCTCTGTCCCGATCACTGCACCTAAGTGTCGTTGTCCGTCTTTTGTCACAATGACGCCACTTCCTCTAAAAGTTTCTGCGGCATGGTCATAATGTTCAGGTTTGACAATAAGGAAAGACTTGGTGGCGTTAGGGATGTATCCTATCTCAGGGCCGGCGGTGTTCACAGTGTCCCACCACCCTTTTAAGTCTGAGATTTTACCAGCACCTGGGAGGCCATCCTCATAAGCCACCTGTTTCACCCGTGTTTCTGCGAACGCGATTTCATTTTGGAGGACTGATAGGCCCAGGGCGTACATAGCCATGGCTATTGGGTCACCTTGTGTTGTTCCCTCAGATGATTTTAACACTTTCACTTTTCCACTGTGGCTATTTATATATAAGTCGGTCGGGTATGTACTACTGCTACTGCTACTACTACTACTACTACTACTACTACTATTGCCACTACTACTACTACTACTACTACTACTACTACTACTACTACTACTACTACTACTATTGCCACTACTACTACTTCTCCTACTACTACTGCTACTACTACTACTACTACTACTACTAGTGCCACTACTACTACTACTACTACTACTACTACTAGTACTACTACTACTACTACTACTGCCACTACTACTACTACTACTACTACTACTACTACTACTACTACTACTGCCACTACTACTACCGCTACTACTACTACTGCTACTACTACTACTACTACTACTACTACTGCCACTACTTTTTTTTTTTTTACGGGCCTCCATCTATTAGAGTTGCGTTGTGAGCGGTATATTCTCTCATATCCTTTCACAAAGCAATTCATTGGCCCCACCCCGCCAATGACTGTGGCCGACAACCATCTTTATTTAATATTACAAACCTTACTAAACAAATTTTTTTAAGCTAACAGAGCTTGTGGTTGATAAGACTATCAACCACCGTCGCCTCAAAGTCCAGGTCAGCAATGCGGGTGGTTTTGGGTGCAGGTGACCTGGTTCCTCTCAGGCAGACCAAGGCTGACCTCAGGAGGGAGAAGGACAGCCTGCATCTCATCCAGGCGACCACACTGCTTCTTGGCTGCTGTTTCTTATCCGCCAGTGTTTCGGCGAGTCTTGCGTAGAAGCTCTGCGCCCTTGGTCCCATCCCTCCTGCCGTCGTGAATACTACCGGGGTGAAGGAGCCCTGGTCCACATTCTGTATTCTTTCTTCATATGCTCTGTTCTTCTCTTGTTCGTTTCTTCTGTGGGCTCCATCAAGGGTCAGGTCTCTGTGGCAATGGGCCATTTGATCAAAGATCCTTATGTCAAAATATGCCCTTTGTCCACGAGTCCAAAACCCTCTGGCGCTAACATCCACTCGTGCTTCGTTCGAAATATTAGCGGTGCGTCTGGCGAGGTGTTCGCCTTGCAGAGGGAGCAGCATGGGTTCCACAGTCACGTCGTGGCAGACTTCTTTCAGCATCTGAGCTGTTACGTCTCTTACTTCATCATGTCTCATGCAGACGAAACCTCCTCTCTTGCATGTCATGGCATGATTTTGGTTGAAGGGTGAGCTTCAGTTACACATGTTTGGGAGCCCATCCACTGGCCAGCCATACCTGAGGGCAAGGGCATCAGTGAATTCTTTTTTGTTTAAGTTGAAGCCTTTTGCCCTGATAGGTAGTGTGGTTAGCCAGTTTGAAGCGCCCACTTCCTGTGCAATATACTGCCACTACTACTACTACTACTACTACTACTACTACTGCCACTACTACTACTGCTACTACTACTACTACTATTACTACTACTACTACTACTACTGCCACTACTAATACTACTGCCACTACTACTACTACTACTACTACTACTACTACTACTACTACTACTACTACTACTACGGCCACTACTACTAGTACTGCCACTACTACTACTACTACTACTACTACTACTACTACTACTACTACTACTACTACTACTACTACTACTACTACTACTACTATTGCTACTACTACTACTACTACTACTACTATTGCTACTACTACCACTACTACTACTACTACTACTACTACTACTACTACTACTACTGCTACTACTACTACTACTGCCACTACTACTACTACTACTACTACTACTACTACTACTACTACTTTTTTTTTTCTACTACAACATAAATGATACCTCCACCCATGTTTATTTTCCCGACACATAATCATGGAGGGCTCCATAGCTTGGAGGTCATTAGCCCCAACTCTGTTCGCTAATGACTGTGGCATCCAACCATATCACTAATACTACCTGACACTAAATCACCTATCATCTATTACGTCTAGATCCCCCTTTCCTTCCCTACTCAAGTCACTCCCGACCCACCCTAATGTCACTCTCCACCACTGTGGCTTCATAGTCCATATTGGAGATGGTGGTGGCTTTTGGGCCAGAGTGTCTGGTGCCCCTGAGACATAGGATGGCCGACCTGAGCAGGGAGAACGAGAGGCGACACCTCATCCAGGCGACAACGTGGCTCCTTGGGTGTTGCTTCTTTTCTGAGATTAGTTCCGCGAGGCGTGTGTAGAAGCATTGGGCCCTGGGACCCATCCCGCCGGATGTGGTGAAGACGAGGGGGGTGAAGCTGCCCTGATCCACATGTTGGATTCTTTCACCGTATGCCCTTGTCTTCTCCTGCTCGTTCCTGTGGTGGTCGGCTTGCACTGGCAGCTCACGGTGACAGGACGCCATCGGGTCGAAGTTGAGGTTGTACATGAACGCCCGCTGTCCGCGCACCCAGAATCCGCGGGCACTTACATCAACCCGTGCCTCCTGTGAGGTATTGGCTGTCCTGTACCGAAGGTGTTCGCCGTCCAGGGGAAGCAGTGCCGGCTCGGTAGTGACGTCTTGGCATACCTCCCCAAGCATGCTGGCTGTCAGATCCCTCACTTCATCGTGTCGAATACAGACGAAGCCTCCTTTTTTACATGTCATGGTGTGGGTGACATCATTTGGTGATCCACATGCACAGAGATCAGGCAGTCCCTCAATCGGCCAGCCATATCTCAGAGCAATGGCGTCGACAAATTCTTGTTTGTTGAGGCTGAAGCCCTTTGCTCTGATTGGTAATGACGTTAGCCAGTTAGAGGCGCCTGCCTCCTGTGCTGTGTGTATTTTTCTACCCATTTCTGTGGAAAAATGGTGTGTAAGACGGTCCAGCTCGTCTTTTTGGGCCTGTTGCCTTTCTTCTGAGATTTTTCTTTTAATATCTCTTATTTCTGTTTGGTCTATCTCGCCCTCTGCCTCCTGAGCGATGATCCTGTTGATGAGTGACCTGGTAAGGCTGATGGAGTTTTGGTTCTCCTTATCAGCCAGCTTCTCAGGGTAGGTGATTCCCATCCCACCCAGTCTTGGGGGAAGTGCTAGCATATCCCTCTCCTCCTCTCCGAAAGCATGATATTTCACCAGCGCCGGCAAGAATACATTCTTGACGGCATTTTCCAGTGGTCGGAGGAGTGGACTGATGCCGGGGATGGTGCGCATCCACCGATGTTGGATGACGTGGGTGTACGCTGAATAGG
>NW_026110917.1:625278-627778 GCF_024679095.1 Eriocheir sinensis | reverse complement strand
TCTGTCTGTCTGTGTGTGTGTGTGTGTGTGTGTGTGTGTGTGTGTGTGTGTGTGTGTGTGTGTGTGTCTGTCTGTCTGTCTGTCTGTCTGTCTCTCTGTCTGTCTGTCTGTCTGTGTGTGTGTGTGTGTGTGTGTGTGTGTGTGTGTGTGTGTGTGTGTGTGTGTGTGTGTCTGTCTGTCTGTCTGTCTGTCTGTCTGTCTGTGTGTGTGTGTGTGTGTGTGTGTGTGTGTGTGTGTGTGTGTGTGTGTGTGTGTGTGTGTGTGTGTGTGTTTATATATTTTATATATATTTATATATATATTTTTGTGGGAAGGAAGCTGCGGAAGAGTGTGAAAAGAGATGGAGATTGGGGGTGGTGAATGATTATGATTTATGAGGAGAAGGAGGAGGAGGAGGAGGAGGAGGAGGAGGAGGAGGAGGAGGAGGAGGAGGAGGAGAACGAAGGAGGAGAGGAGACAGAAGGAGAGGATTTGGTAGAAGAACAGTGGGAAAGAAGAAAAAGAAGAAGAAAAAGAAAATTTAACAGGCTTAGAATAAAGAGGGAATATAAAGAACACCATAGACTAAAGTCGAAAAGCGGAGGCCAAGAAGATAGACACAAGATGATAAATAATAGATGAGCGTGAAGGAAGATGAACATAAACAACGGATTACGCGAGAGGCTTAACGAATCTCTCTCTCTTTCCGGTGGTTCATTGTGTTGTTGAGGTGCGGGTCGCTGCTCCCCACGGCTGTTCATTTCCTCCATTGTGTTGCTTTGTTTTAGTGTGTGTGTGTGTGTGTGTGTGTGTGTGTGTGTGTGTGTGTTTGAACCTTCATATATATTTTCTGTTCTGACCTACTTTATCCTATTTTATTTTCCGCTTTCTCTACAATTTTCCACAATTAATTATACCTCAACTAGTTTTATCGTTTTTCCCTTCAATTTTTATTTTTGTTTTGTTTTTTATACTTTTACTTCACTTCTCTTTTTTTTCCTAAGTGACTGGTGAAAAGGTTTTCGGTGGTTCGCGGTCTGAATTATCAGTGTGGGTTCTGTACCCGGCCCTTCCATGATACCCGTTGTCTGTTCTAATGTTTTTGTTAGTCTGTCAGTTTTTCTCTCTGCGTTTCCTTGGTGTTTGTTATGGGGAGTTTTATGAGAATGGAGGACGGTAGTTATAATGTTCATTTTGTCCTGCCTGCTGCTGCTGTGCCATCGCCTCGGAAGGTTGATTGGCTGGAGGAAGAGCGGCCGGCACTCGTGCATTGCTATCAAGGGTGTTTATGAGCTAACAACATATTGCTCGGTATCATCAGATGCTTCTGCCTCACATCAACTATCTCCAAAAACTAAACAGAGGATTATTTGGGTTCTCATGAGTTTCTTCATCATGTTCATGGTGAAGAAGCCTTGTCAGACTACCACCAGGGTCATAAATCTAGCTGTGGAAATGCCCTCAACTCTTACGAAAGCCTTGCCTAATGTGTATGCTTGGGCGCCGACATGTTTTACGAATATGACCCTTCGCCACTTCCCGCCGTGTGAGGGTCTTGTACATTTATGAAGGCTGTGTTATGTCTTACTTTCATTCTTTTTCGGCTGCTTTCGTGTTCTTCGTCTTCCTATTCTGGTATTTTGTGTTTTCTACTATTCATTTTTATTATTTCCTTTTTCTTCTTTTTTCTTCTTTCTCTTATTTCTTGTTCTTGTTCTTATTCTTCTTTTCCTCCTCATCCCCATCTCCATTTTCATCCTTTTTTTTCATTTTTATCGTCCTCCTTATCTTTCCCTTCCTTCTCCTATTTCTTCCTTTTCTTATACCATTTCTTATTCTCCTCCTCCTCCTCCTCCTCCTCCTCCTCCTCCTCCTAAACGTATGAGGTTGTCAATAGATATCAGTTATCACCTCGATAAAATGTGTATATGAGGTGTGTGTGTGTGTGTGTGTGTGTGTGTGTGTGTGTGTATGTGAATCAAATGGTCATACACACATATATAGAGAAGTTATCGCTTCCTACACACACACACACACACACACACACACACACACACACACACACACGTGTGTGTAAGATTATATTGAAGATTATATTGAAAATTACTCTTGTTTTTTGTTCCTCTAAATCTTTCTCTCCCTTCCTCCTCCTCCATCTTCGGAATACGAGCATTTGAATCTTTCGTCTGAATGTTTTATCTTGTTTTTGTTTTTATTACTGAAGTTATAATCATCCATAATCTCTCTCATTGAACTTTGCGGAAAGAGAGAGAGAGAGAGAGAGAGAGAGAGAGAGAGAGAGAGAGAGAGAGAGAGAGAGAGAGAGAGAGAGAGAGAGAGAGAGAGAGAGAGAGAGAGAGAGAGAGAGAGAGAGAGAGAGAGAGAGAGAGAGAGAGAGAGAGAGAGAGAGAGAGAGAGAGAGAGAGAGAGAGAGAGAGAGAGAGAGAGAGAGAGAGAGAGAGAGAGCTTTGTTGACATCGTTAGGAGTAAATCTTTATGCCAGAGATGGAAGCCAGACAGT